>NW_026267306.1:637396-640862 GCF_000697945.3 Frankliniella occidentalis | reverse complement strand
GTGGTAGTGGTGGTGGCGATGCTGAGTTGGGATGTGTGACAAGGGGGCCCGGGGCCCACACCGGCCCGCCCACCGCGCCGCCGCTAGAGAGAGGGGCGTGGCTTGGCGAGCCGTCGGCCCGCTATATGGTCGGTCACGGTGCGTGGCTATGGGTATTGTGTGACGGGCCATAGATACAGGTGTTGCGTTAGTCGCCCTCAGGGTGGTGTGCTGTGCCGGGCCACCCCTACCGCCCCGCGCCCCCTCCACCTCACCACCCGCACTCACTGCTACAACTACTCTCGATGATGATTATTGAGATTTAAACTCCCGGAGCCGGCGCCGTGTAGTATTCTCTTTTAATAATGTAATTTGGAATTGTTCGGCCGGCTCGGGCCTGCCTGCCTGCCTGCCTGTGCGTTTCCCTTCCTGCGCGCCCACGCACGCGGCCCCGCAGCGCGCGCCTGCCTGGGCCGCCGCGCTTCCTCAATGCCACGCTGACATTCCCACGCGCGCCCGCGGAGCCCGCCTGCTGGAGAAGGCTCGGAACCGTTTCCGACTCCAAGCCGAAGGGCGTAGGCCTGCCTGGAGGAGGAAGGACTGCTGCTGCTGCTGCTGCTGCTGCGCTGCGACTCCGCGGGCGGAGGAAAAAGTTTTCGAGAAGGCTCCCTGAAAGGTGACTAAGATCATCCTGGAGCCGGAGGAGAGGCTTGCGCCGCGCGGGGAAGGAAAGTCCAGGAAGGATGAGACTCCGCAGCAGCCTGGCGCTGGGTAACTGCAGGGAAGTCCACGACGACGCGGCGGCGACGGCGCCTGGACCAACGACGAGGGGAGTCCCAGAAGAAGAAGAAAACGATAAGGGCGACAATTTAATCTGGACTCGAAGAAGTAACCCGCGCGCGCGGCACTGCGACTGCTTGTTCCGGGCGCGCTTGCCTCTCTTGCTCGCTCTCACATGCGGGCGCGCGCTTCCCTCCTGCTCTTGCTCGCTCCTTATGCCTCTCGCTCGCTCTCACATAACACCTTGCGCGCGCATAATTAATTGCACGTACTCCGGCGCCGCCGCCGCTGGAAACGGAACGTAATGGAAACGTGTGCTATTACCTAATTAGCGTCTGTGGGGCGTGGCGTGGCGTGGCGGGGCGGGGCGGGGCGTGGTGCCGCTATGCACACCTCTTTTGTTTTTCCGACTGGCTGGGCCCTACTTATGTCATCGCCCTGCGCAGCCCTCCTCTCGTGCGTGCCCCACGTGTCGTGCGTGTGTGTGTGTGTGTGCGTGTGTCGTCGCCGTGGACTGAATGCCACATGGAACAACAAGGCTGCTACGCGCGTTCCTATTTTTGTGGAAAATAGCTACGCCTTCTTTTGTCTTTTGTTTCTGTTTCTTAGCTCTTTGTGTGGTCTCTGTTTACATATTTTACCCCGCGGACGCGGACTCCAATATTATTCTGTTCATATCAACAAATTTGAACAAATAGAATCTTAAAGTAAAATGATGAAAAAGAAAAAAAATCAAAAAAACAACCTACCTTTCATTTGGTCAAAGATAAGGAAAACAAAAACGGAATTGTTCCGTGCGCCCGGGCCGGGCTCTTCGCCAGGCTCATATGCCGTGGGAACCGACCCTATTTCGGCGTTTTGCAAATAGCGACTCCAAGAGCGAGGCGAGAGGAGGCGTTCTATAATATCCGGCGCCGCGTTTTTTTTTTCCTTTTCTTGTCGATCGAGGCGTCGAGATGCGGAGGGTGCGGGGGAGTGGGGGCGCTCTGTTTGTGTTGCCTCATGCGGAACTGAGGAGATGTACACGTTGGGGGGCGCCGGCCGCTTGCCTAACCTCATTATGCCCCCGGCCCGCGCGGGCCTGCCCGGCCGCGGCCGGCCGCCGGGTCGCCCACGGCGCCTTAGGGCTGTGTGCGATATCTCGATATTTCGATATCGATATGCGATTTCATCTCTTGATCAGGAGGGCTCTCTTTGCCCCGATACATCAATGTTTAGCGACAATTTGTGCAATTTAAGGTGTTTTTATTTCCTTTCGATATTACGAGATACTCAATGTTTCTCGATATTATCACAGTGAGATGCATCAATTCAATTTTCGATACTGTGCCAATATGTATCGCATCACCACATCAAAATCTGAATATCACCCAGGCACTCTGTTAAAATCCTACGAAGCAATGCAATTGCGAAGAATTTTGATCCTTTTTAACCACGAAGCATTTCTCTTCGCAATTGCAAAGAAAAATGCTTCGCAATTGCTAAGGCTTAAAATTCTTCGCAATTGCGAAGCATGGCTTCGCAGGATTTTATCGGTGTAGCCCAGGTGTCTGAACAGGTCTTTACACACACGTGGTTCGCCTTTTTAAGAGCGGGTTGTGGGGGTGACAATCGTCACATCTCCGGACATTCCCCGTGAGCACAACAGAGGGCTCTGCCGTACGCGGCCTAGAGCTGCCTCGTCGTAAAGGATGCGTGCTCTCTAAAGGACCCCCCCGGTCCTAAGAGGAGTGGGAGGGTCCTCGCCCTGTGAGGAAGTAAAAGGGACGGATGCGATAAGTCTTGGCGCCCCATCCGCTGACAACCGCCTTCCTTGATGTCCGCATCCGCCCCTCCCCCTCCCGCCCGCCTGGCCCACTTCAACCACCACGATGCGCTTTTAGAAATGAGTAAAGACGCGCGCAAGAGAGGAGAGAGAGACGCAAGTGAAGCGTGGAAATGAAGCTGAAAAGTGTGAAAGGTCCCAGCTGTGTGTACAGGGTGGGTGATCCGCGCCGTGGTTTTTTTCTGCTTATACTGTACCGCATTCATGCGTGCGGACGGGTTGCATACTCGCACGGGGCCGTAAGGCGCCATGGGGAGCGACGGTAGGCAAGCCCGCCCGCACGCATGAATCCGGTACAGCATAAGCAGAAAAAAACCACGGCGCAGATCACCCACCCTGTATGAGTGCGGGCGCCGCGCTGCGACAGAGAGATCTCCCTCTAGCTGACGCGAGACGTTCCCCAAATTATACTAGGAAGACGCTACGCTAAGCGTTTCTCATTCCTGATAAATCGGAATATGAAAATAATAAGCGGGCCTCGGCGGCGTTGTCGAAGATCCCGAAGGATCGAGATAACTCTTTAAAATTGCGCTAAGTGTTGAACAGGCAACGCCGACGGATTTGTTCAGCACAGCAGTCGCTTTGTCACATCCGGTGGTTTTGATTTTTGACGCACGTGCAGTTTTTCTTCCCAATCAAATCCATTCGCATCCAGTCACACCATACAACTAATCTTTTGACCTCTATAGCCAGTGTTCGTATAACTCATATCCGCAATGACGCGCCCTTCATCTCAGAGTGGCGGGAGCGCTCGGCTCTTGGCGACGCCCGGGACGGGACCCGCTGGCCACCATACGCTGTCACGCATACCACCGACCTGACCTGACCCGCTGGATGCGCACTACCTCATCTTCTGGCCGACGTGCCTGTTGATAGGCAACC
>NW_026267306.1:629243-636036 GCF_000697945.3 Frankliniella occidentalis | reverse complement strand
CGGTGCACCGGCATCTGTGGTGTACAACTGGCAAAAAAGCAACTACTAGCGAGTGATCTACACGCCGTGTCGCATTCTTGCAGTTTCCAGGTGTTCGAGCTAGAGGTTTTGAACACTTGCAAGTGTTGGACTCTGGAATTTGAAAGTTCTCAACTCCCTATAGTGTAGAGCTGCGACGTTCCAACCCTGAGAAGTGTTCATCTTTGCGTACCAATATTTGGCACAATGAAAAGTGTTTTTCAAATTTTCAATATCTTTACACGATATTAAGTCAAATTACACATTTACGAGGGTGTGGTCGGTCTGAACAATTTTTTCACAGTGGAGTGGAGTGGTCTGCTCGTGCTCGGGCAGCTAGGTGCACGCTCCGCCCCGGCGTCTCCCGCGTGTTTTTCCCTCCTGATGCAGCCTAGACCCGGCGGCGGCGGCGGCAGGCGGTGACGCGGATGCGATGAGCCACCCGTTTGTTTGTAAGCCAGGCCGCTTGTGTGCATCTCTGTGGCGGTGGCGTGGCGTGGCGTGGCGTGGTTGCGGCGTGACTTGACACCTCATCGAATCTGGGTCGCGAAGCAGCACCCTTGGGCGTGCGTGCGTGCGCGCGCATTACGTGCCCGCGCAACCGTTTGGAAAATAAAATGTGCAGTAAGTGCCCTGCTCGTATGATTTTGTTTTTGTGATCTACGCGACGACACAGTTAGTTCCTACGGACTTGGTTGCGAGGACTTTGTCTTATCTTATGAGAGGCGGGGAAAATGAATAAGCCAAATGCACACACAACGTGGTGCCGTTTAACTGGTTAAAAGGGCGTAAGTCCACGGACTTTGCATTGGACTTACGCCCTTTTCACTTATTCGCTCGCTTCTTTGTACGCCCCAGAGGAAAAGAGTCAGTGTTGTCGTACGTCGTACACAGTTTGCAAGATAAGGCTGATAACCGAGTCAGATTTAACAATTAAATGTCCGGCTCATTTGTGTGGAGTTGTCACCTCCACGATGACGACGAGGTAATGCGAGCTTGCTGTGGGTACTTATCTGATTGTTGGCCGTGACGTGTGCCCGAGCTTTAAGGGTTGGTCGTTGGTGGAGGAGGAGGAGGGAGGGAAGCCCCTCGAGCAGTCACTTGTACGGCCTCCGCCACCGCGATCCGCCCCGCCCCGGCCGAGCTAGTCCCGCCGCCACCGCCGCCGGCTAGCAACATGCCGAACACCGAACGCCATTCACAGCAGAGCAGAGCAGCGGTGTTGCGGCCTTACTCTGTACACAGCAAGTCACAACTACTATGCCTCGCCATGTGCCAAAAAGAAAGAGAGAAAAAACTGCGTCAATGCTTTCCGGCTTGACACGGTCTGGGTCATTGCCGCCGTGAACTGGTCGGATAGGCAAGCCCGCCACGCACGCCTGTGCGCCAGTACGGTATCACTTCACAAGTGCGTCCCAACGTTTGTACAAAAATAAATAATTTATCTCACAAATATATAGTTAAGATTTTTTTCTCTTTGAATGGAATGTTTTAACAAATGCGACGGCGGCATAATGGAGTGAAAAATCGAATGTCGTCGGCGCAGTGTTGTTGTGCTCCTCTGTTGTGCCCCCGCATCGCCGCCAACACGTTCGGTACGTAAGCGCCGCTGTGCTCGCCCCGGCTAATTGTTCTCCGAGCGCGAGCCGAGCCGAGTAAAGGGTTCGCCCAGCCGAGCCGGGTCGGGCCGGGCCGAGCCTGTCAATGATCAGATGGGTCCCGATGGTTCGGCCGGATGTTGTAACGTTACGCCATGCAGTGCAGCGGGACTTGGGCGGCCGGGGCGGGCGGGCTGCTGTGTACTACAGGTGGGCGTGGCGGGCGGGGCGGGGCCGGGCCGGGCAGGGCGCTCACCACAGCGACCCGTGCGACCAATATCGCTTCATCGAAATCGTTTCCGCGTCTTGCTCACGCCGATAACCGTGCAGCAGCAGGACACGGTCCTAACCCCCTCTCCCCCTTTTCCTCCCCCTCCTCTCCCACCCGGTACTCCTCACGTCTACCAAAGCCACCTTCACTTCTCCGCACGCCCCAATCCCACCCAGAGGTGAAAAAAATATTACTGTAAGCACGGTTTGGCTTTCGAAAATTTTATCACCGTACATAATTATTTTTAACTATTTTTAAATTTATGGTTTTTTACACTATTTATTAATTTGCCGTACACGTAACGTCAGAGCCCGTTTCGCGCGCGCGCCGCGTTCCAGTTGTTCCACGTTCCATGAACGGGACGAGGCGTCGGCGAGGGACCTTGGCGGCGGCGTCGTCTCGTCGGTGCGGGGTGAAATTAAATCGCGAAGCCTCCTGGCGAAGCCCGTATAGCGCGTCGTCGCTTTGTGATGAGGGTCGTCAAATTGCCGTCGACGCGCTGCTCTGCTGCTGCTGCTGCCGGCGAGAGCAGCGCGGCACGTCGATATTTCCCTCTCGGTGCTCCTCTACACCACGCCACGCCCCGCCACGCCCTGCCCCGCCACGCCCCGCCACGCCCGGCCACGTCACGACGCGTTTGGCGAAATGAGCCGTGTAGTTGGGCAAGTTTGAATTGCCGTCGTCGCATCCCACATGGGAGCCGAGTATGTGTGGGCCGTGCCGGGCGAGTGGTGTGGACCTGTGTGTGTGTCGCTGTCGATGGGGAGGGGGGGGGGGGGGGGGGCGTTCCAATACTCCTCACTCAGCGATCGTTCACTACTCCGACCGCATGCATGTGGGGCGGAGGAGGGGAGGGGCGTTTCTCAACCCGTCTGCCGCTCGCGGGGGCGAGCGCTGCGCTTTGCGACGACGGATAGGTTGAAGCGCCAAATGAGCTTCACCGTCGTCGGCTGCGGCCCCACCGCGGGCGCCCCGCATATTGGCGTGTGGTTGCTTCTCTGTCGTCATATTCTCTCCGCTCGGTTCATAAATTTTGCGACACTTAAAAAAAGACTGTTTTTGTTGTTATTGTTTTATTTGCTTTCCTCCCTCCTCTGCGGCTTTGGTATGTGTGTTCTTTCCTCGCGGATTTTAAACGTCTCTCTCTCGACACGACGGTTTCGCGGGACTCGCCAGAGCAATTTCCCGCGCGCACCCCTCGCGCTGCTGTTACTTGTATATTTGTCGAGCGGACCCGAGGGTCCCCCCGGACTTGTTGCGCGCACACATACACTCACACACTCTCTCTCTCTCTCACTCACACACACACTCTGCCGCGGTGCGGCGGGTGAGTCACTGTGTGATGGGATGTATGTATGCGGGATGCGTCCCCGTGGCGGGGCGGGGCGGCCCATGGCATGGCAGGGGCCCAAGGGCGCCCTCCCGCTCCCCGGGCTCCTCCCTCCCCCTTTGGCTAGGCGTTGTCACTCAAACTGACGCCGGTGACGTCACGCGGGCTTTTACAATAAAAGGGACGTGCATGTGCAGCGCTGCACGGCACGGCGTATGGTCGTGAGCGCTGCTGCTGCTGCAGGGCCAGGGATGGAAAACAGTGACATTGTCCTCCTGGCTGGCGGCTGGCGCAGGCAGGCGGGGTCCGCGCCCGCAGGACGCCGCAGTACTCTCCGCAGGACGACCAAGGATGCATAATAAAATGGCGTCAAGGACCACTTCTGACCCACATGCCCGGAATGGAAGCTTGGCCCGGCCCGCCCCGGTCCCCGGTGCGGTGGGCAATGTCATGGGATGTGCCTCGCCCCAAAAGCGCCCCGCCCCAACCGCCCCGCCTCGCGGTCAGCGCCTCGGTCACCGCTCGCCCCGCCCCGCCCCGCTCGACCCCGCGGGCCTCCAAAGGCTTCTCGACCACCACTTTGGCCGGGCTGTTGTTTTGAGTGCCCCCCTCCCCTCCCCTCCCCTGTCTTTCTCCCAGGGTCACGGCCACTTTGTGTGCGGATTACGTGGTGTGTGTGTTTCTATGGGTGTCGCCCGCGTGGTCAACGCCTCTTCTGTCTCCTGCTGCTCAACATAACATACTGACCTTGTCTCTCTCTGTCTGTCTCTGCAGGTGACGCACCGCACCACTGGCCAGGTGATGGTGCTCAAGAAGAACCTCCTCCGGTCCAACAGGCCCAACATGCTGAAGGAGGTGCAGCTCATGAACCAGATGAGCCACCCAAACATCTTACGGTAAGTCGTTTGAAAACATAGACATTTATATTTAAAGTATTTTACTTTTTAAACTTGAATTCGGCCTGTGTTATTTTTTGGCGTTTACCTTGGCTGCTGTACTGTACCATGATGTACCACGGGAGTGCATGACTCTTGACGATGATCCAATGTGACGAAACCAAAGCCTCGTGCACGCGCACCTAGCAGCCATCGACCACCGGGGCGGAGAGGGGACGGAGGTTAGGGGGCCGCATTGAAAAGCGATCGACTGAAAGTGGCTCCTAATGGTGCCTTTTGGCTTCGCTTTTGGCCCGGCGGGCAGGCCGAGCCAGGCAGGGAGGCAGCGGGCGACATGTGCGCCATGGGCGGGGTGGTGCGGGGCGCGGGGCGGGGCGCAGATGATGGGGCGCCGCCTCCCATGGCCCATGGCCCGTGGGCCTCATGACGGTGACCTTATGCTGCCCGCATGGCGGCTGGCTACCTGCATTTTGCCTGCATTGGCCTCCTTGCGCGGCGGGCTTGGGCTGCCCATGGCGGTGGCATTGCGACACGGGGTGGGGGGAGGCGCGTCCCCTCTCCGTATGCACTCGATGAGACGCGCGGGCGGAGGACACGCCGCGCCGGCCGGCCCGGGGGGCCGTGGCCCCTCATCTCGAATATTGTGTGTGGCGGGCGACGGAGGGGCGGCGGCGCAGGGGGGCAGCAAAGCAGGGCCGCCCCAAGTGGCGCAACTGGCGTGTTTGTCCGTCTGCACCACGGACGGCGGCCTGCCTGCACGGCCTGCACGCGGCGATTGGGCCATTGTGTGTGTGTGTGTGTGCGGTCCTCATATGCGGCTTGCTTTGGGAAGGGTTAGGAGGTCGTTGACTCGCGGGGAGGTCGAGTGTACATACATACATGTGATGTCACTCGGTCGCGGTGCCGCCGCCGGGCCTCTCTGTGTGCTGCCCATACAATTCCATAACCTCACCTCTATCAAAGCGACACATCATGGCGAAGGTGGTGAAGTAACATGTACAATACGACAGTGAGAAGTTAATTCACAAGGAAAAAAATTCGTCCCCTGACTGACCCCCCCCTTCCCCTTCCCCTCGGGATAGAGCGAGTATGCTCTGCTCCTTTGATAGAACAATAACGCGATTTTTCCGCGTCGCCGGTCACCCCGCGGCGGACGCGCGCTGGGTTTTCCCCGCGATGCATCTCGCGCGCGCGTCTTCTGTTTTTTCCTCGGTTTGATTCCTCCTCTCCCTTTTATAATTTTTTTTCTCTTCTTCCTCCTCACTCGCTGTGACGGCGAGGGTCCCAACTCCACTTTATATTCCGCGGCGAGCGCGCTGGCTGTCCGGGCGGTCTGCACGGGCGACGCTGGCGGGGCGGGCGGGGCGGGGCGGGGCGGTGCAAGGCAGGCCAATAAGCTCAGACACTCGCTCGCCCCAGACGGCCGAGTCCTTTACCGCCGCGACGCGCCGCGTGTGGTCCTTGCGCTGCTGCAGCGCGACCAGACACCGGTGCGGCTGCCCCGGCTGCCCCGGCTGCCCCGACTCTGCCCGCGCGCCTGGTACATATTCCGTATCGAGTCAATTCGCGCGCTCGGCAATGAAAGTGCCTGTTGCTGCCCCCTCTCCTCTCCTCTCCTCTCCTCTCCTCTCCCTGCTCCTTACCCATCCCTCTCTCTCTCTCACTCACTCCCCCTCTCTCATTCTCTCTCTCTCTCCATCATGCCCCCCTCTGTCGCTGCTTTGCTTTTTGCTGCGTGATGTGTTGTTGGGAGCCGCAGCAGTCGCAGCGATGGCCGCACACACCTCTCTCTTCTCTGCTCTGTCACCGGTCACCGGCCGTACCGACCACTATGGCCTCAACGCAATCCTTTAAATACGCTGAATTGCCGCGCAGCTTTATGATTTTATAATTTACGGTGCGGTGCCTGATGGAGTCGTAAATGAATCAATGATTCAATTCTATTTTTGCTTCAAAATAGGTCCCTCCGTCCTCCCTGGCTGTTAACTTGCTTCGTTTGGGACCTTTCCTGACGTTTATCTCAGCATTGGTGGGAATATTTTCCTATATCGACGAAAATGATCGTGGTGTTCTTATCTTTAGTCCAATAACTTTAAAAATGAAAGTGCCCGCGCCGCCCCGCCCCCGCCGGTAGCTTCGAGAGTACCTCTCCTCGACTCTCCGACAGTATCCGCCGCGCGACTTATTCCTGGCTCAAATGCGCAGTGTCCGAAAATGATAAAACCTGAAATAGTTTCCCGGCGGGCCGAGCGAAGCAGCGCGGTATCGGGGCCGACCGATCGCGGCGGCGGCGCGGCGCTGAGCGGCGTGGTCGCGCGCGGGGTCGGCTGCACGAGCCGCGTCGTGCGCACGCCGAGGCGCCGCCAGGGCGCAGCCGCTGCACCGCGACACGCGGCCTGACTTGCTATTTCAGGTTGCGCCCCGCCGCCACGCTCCGCAACGCCCCGCCACCTTCGGTATGAGAGCATGTGAAGGGGCTAAAAGACTAGACAAACGGCTTAAAGGCCGCCGAATCGTGAATCGTGGGAGAGGGGGCGCTGCTATGCATGCTCGCGACTAGAGGAGAGGCTAAACTTTTTGAAATCCCCCTTAGTAGACTCGTGAAATCCGGTGAAATCCCTATGATGAAATTCTATTCCACTACCTGAAACTCGATGGATTTCCTATGAAATCCCATCTA
>NW_026267306.1:617405-628057 GCF_000697945.3 Frankliniella occidentalis | reverse complement strand
CCGGCCGAGCCCATTCCCGCAGGTTTTTTGTATTTTACGGGGAGAAAAAAAAAAAAAAAAAAAAAAAGTCGGCGAACGTTTGGTGTGGCCTCCCACGCCTGGTGCCCTCCTCGTCGTCGTTGCCGCCGGCGGCCCGGCCCAGCAGGCCCGGCCGGGAGGGACTTTCGGACGGCAGGCCGTCATTAGATGGGAGGGAACCGAGACGAGTATCAAGGTCGACGGCGACAACGATACGCGCGACGTTGTGGAGCCGGGAGGGAGTTCCTCCGAAATTTTATCGAATGTAAATCTAGACGGAGTGGTTGTGTTTTTTTTGTCGTGTTTGCTGACGCGTTGTTGATTGTTTTCCAGTACCTGAACGGCGGCAGCCTGGAGCAGCTGGTCCAGGCGCGCGGCACGGACCTGCCGTACGCCGTGCGCATGAAGCTGTCGCTGGACATCGCCCGCGGCATGGAGTACCTGCACTCGCGGGGCGTCTTTCACCGGGACCTCACGTCCAAGGTGCGTAGGGGTCTTACTTTTTTCGGGGCGTTCACTTCTTCGTTCGGGTAATACAGGGTACACCACCACCCCCAAAAATCAGATAAAAACATTTAAAAAGACGGAAAAAAATCAGAAAAATAGGTGTGCGCTTGAATTTATGGTGAAGTACTCCTCGGCTCTTGCACTGCCCGATGGGTGACCTGCATGCTCGTTGTGAGCCGTCGTTTACTTGGCAAAAGACCCACCATCGCGCCCCTTTCCTCGGACACCCTTATCTCATCATGACATAACGTTGTAATGTGTATGTGTGTCTCTCTGATTTGGCAGAATGTGTTAATCCGGCGCAACGAGGAGACGGGCGAACTGACCGCCGTCGTCGCCGACTTTGGACTGGCGGCCAAAATTCCTGACCCATTGTAAGTGGCCTGCGTGCCTGTGTTTGTGTGTGGGGAGGGGAGGCGCGGGGAGGGGAGGGGGGTCGGTTTTGAGTGCATGAGTATGTGTTGTTTGCTCTCCTGAGTGGAGCCATTGTTCTCTTTGCCAATAAGCCTTTGGCGCGCGCCCCGCCCCTGCTGCTCGGGGTGGCGCGGGGTGGGCGGGGCGGGACGTTTGGCTCGCTATCGCTGTGCATACACCCGAGCCACGGGGGGAAAGGTGGCGCAGCGGAGAACTTGGCGATAAATGCATAAGCTCGGATGTGTGGGTTTGGGTGCTGATATACGGGTCCGGCTTTTGTTCCATCGAAATTTTCATCTTTACTTTGTGTGTTCCCCCAGGTGCGGTTACCGGCTGCCCACGGTGGGCTCGCCCTACTGGATGTCGCCCGAGTGCCTCAAGGGCCAGTGGTACAACGAGAAGTCGGACGTGTTCTCGTACGGCATCGTGCTCTGCGAGCTGATCGCGCGCGTCGAGGCGGACCCCGACGTGCTGCCCAGAACGCAGAACTTCGGCCTGGACTACCTGGCCTTCACGAAGCTCTGTCCAGCCGCCTGCCCGCCCTACTTCCTCAAGCTCGCCTTCCACTGCTGCACGGTGAGGAGCCACCAGCTGACCCGACTCGTACTTTATTCATTCGCTACTTTCTCGTCGTTCTCTGCGACTCGCCGTCCACTAATTCCCATCGTTCGCCGTCATCTTTTTCGCGTTGACCGCAAAACCACTTCCATCCGAGCTCGTCGTCGGGTCGCGGGACGTGCGCGCTATGACTGATTTGGTGTCTTTGCTCTTTACAGTTCGAGCCCAAGAGCCGGCCGTCCTTCTCCGAGATCGTGCGCAAGCTGGAGGCGATGCTGCGCGGCAAGAGCTCCCCGGAGTACCCGGCCGAGTACGCCGAGTACCCCGTGGAGCAGCGGGAGCGCGCGGGGGGAAGCTCTTCGGGCGCGACGCTCGAGGCGTCGGGCGCGGGCATGGCGTCGGCGGGCAAGGCCAAGAGCAAGGGGGCCATCTCGGAGGCGTGTCTGGCCAACCTGACCGCCTCCTCGCTGGCTGCCCGGTCCGTCGAGGTGATCCCGACCACGCCGGACGACAAGAGCGTCAACCGTCACAAGAAGCGTAAGTGTGCGGGGGCCTGAAAACCTGACGATCTGTACTGTTTTTATCTTAAGCTTTGTTTTGACTGAGTTGGTGCTTCGGTTGCAGTGAGCCACCGCCGGTCGCTGTCGGAGGACGTGGGCCTGATCGTGGCGTTCCCCGCGCACACGTCGCCCAGCGAGAAGGCGCGCTGCCACTTCACCGGCGCGCACGGCCACTCGCGCGGCATCACGGCCAAGCACGTGGGCGAGAGCATGTGCCGCGAGGACCCGCACTACCAGCCCAGCGAGAAGGGCGCGCTCAACCCGTTCGCGGCGCTGTCGCAGTTCCGCGGCGTCAAGAAGATCCTCGGCGACAAGGCTGGCGCGGCTGCCGGGGTCGGCGCCGGTGGCGGGGACCCCGGGGACCTCGACGGCGGCCTGGGGACCTGCAGCGGGGACCTGTTCTCGTCGTGCTTCGAGCTGCCCTCGCCCTTCTTCTGCCCGACGCCCGCTCCCCCCGGATCGCCCGCGCTCGAAAGCTACGCCCTCAACTTCGGCGCCGCGGTGCCCCGCGGCGGGTCCCAGGAGAGCCTCGTCACGTCCAGCGCTCGGGCGCACTTGCTCGACAGGAAGGCGCCCAGGAAGCTGTCGTTGGGACCGGCTGGGCCGCCGTTCACCGTGCCCGTCGCGGACCTCCTGGGCACCACCAAGCAGTCGTCCTCCCAAGAGAGTGTGTTCCCCTTCCCGGTGGTGGTCAACACGGGCGTCGACTTGTGGTGCAAAGTGGGCGGGCGCTGGCGGCTCAAGAGCGAGGTGGAGGCCGAGTCCAACGGCGTCCAGCCGGGCAAACGGACAGAGTGTGGCCCGGCCGGGGCCTCGGACAGGGCTGCGAATGAAGCTGCCAGCTCCAGTGTGGCGGCTGCGTCCAGCGGGGCGTCTAGCGGGGCCGGCAGTGGAGAGCCCGCCCAGGCCAGGAAGGATGACGTCTTCATTCAGAGCAACATCTTTTCACCAATAAACAAACCGTCGGACGATTACCTTAAGATGGACGCTCAAATGAGTGATGTGTCTAATGGTGACGTCAAGTCAACGATGTGTGATAGTGTTCAAACTCCAGTGCCCAGCAGGGTGCAGCCAGAGGAGTCTCTGCAGCCCAGGCCCCTGGTTCCCTCAGACGGCCGGTTGGGTTCTGTTAGTGAAGAGTGTGGGACAGACGTCCTGTCAGTTCAGAAAAAGTCATGGCGCCATAGTCATCCTCAGTACCTGTCTTTACCCTCTTCCCCAACATTTGTTCGTCGCAGGCCAGTCATGGCATCTACTGCCATTAATCCTAAGGTGTTGACTCAAAGGCTACTGGAAACTCAAAATAAGTCAAAAGAATTTTGTTGTCCCAAATCATCTGGAGAAGAGGACAATGTGTTTTCTACAAACATTTCTGTGTTAGACAGCAAGCCTGAAATCAAACAGCTGCTTAATTCAGGTGCACTCCCTCTGCAGCGTCGACTCTCTTCCTCATCCTCTAATCTTAACAGCCTCTTGCTTTCGGAAGATGACAGTGCTACAGGTTCTGTCCTAGGAGGTTTCCCATCAGTTGCATTGCGACGTAGAGGGTCTTGCGAGTCTGGTTTCTTTAGTTGCCTTGGGGAAGACTATGGCTTACCAGGTACAGTAAAGACAATGAGATTATATTATCTTACAGGGAGGCAGTTATGTAAATTTTTGTTAATTTACTTTCATGCAGGCTGTGATCCTCTGTCACCTTCGGATTTCTGTTCTGGACCCGCTCGGCACACACTGTGCTCCTCATCAGCAGCTTCATCTTTGTTCTTGCTAGACGATTCAGCGGTATCAACTACCACAGTTTCTTCAGGGGAATTGGCTGATCTTGATGATTTGGCACCTAATGGTATGATTCTTGATTCCTTTTAATTTGATGTTTTCATTATGGTAGTCTGCAGATTACTGATTTCCTTATTGTCTTATCCAGGTTCAGTGGGCTGTGGTTTAAGCTCAAGGCATCATTCATTACTTTTTTCGGCAAAGAGGTCATCATCAATATATACTGATAGCTCAGAGGATGTATCAAGTTTAGGTGGTGATCCAGCCTATTGGGAAGAAAGAGGATTCTCCACAAACCCTGTATGTTATTACTGATAACTCTGTCCTGAATATTTTATCTATTTCATACCTCTATTGACTCTAAATTTAATTTAAAATTTTTCATTTTAAAGGCTCCTCAGCAAATAAGCAAAATTGTGGAATATTTTGAGAGGAAACAAAACAGTACTTCAACAGCTGGTCCAGGTCCATCCAGACGACCATCAGCAAAACTGCAACCACAGGTAGTGTTTATTGTTCTTTCTGAATGCATTTTTTCCTTTCATTTATATTGTCTCTGTAACACACTTTTAATATGTGCAGATTTCAACAACAACTCGGCGGTTCTCAGTGAATCCATATGAAAATTCACAAATATTTTCTGATGCATTGCGGTCAACTGACTTTGCCTTCCTCCGCAAATCAATGGCTTCAGCAGGTAGTAGCAAGAATACTTTGGCTGTAAGCCCTCCAACTATACCCTTATTAAGACCACATTTAGCTAAGCGATGTGAAGGCCAAAGACTGATAGTTTGTGAAGGTGCTGTAAAATCTAAACTCCCTCTTTTTGATAAAAAATCATAGCTAAGGTAGATTGTGTGTGGTTTTATTTTAAAGTAACGTCCTCTCTATGAGAAATCTTAAATATGAGAATCTTAATAAAATAACCCAGTTACTGTGTATCTGTATTACAGCAGTATTTATACTACATGTGTACCTCAGTCAGATGTATTATTTTAAAACTTTGTTGTCAAGATATTGTGACTTATGTTGCTATGTTCTTATTGGTAAGTGTGAGAACTTATGCCTGATGCTAAAATGAGCCTGATGAAGGATTATAAATTTTCTTATGTTTAATCAAATTTTATGTTCTTTTGTTTATAGAGACTTATAATGAATCATACTCACAATCAATATCTACTTTTATATCTTATGTTCTATCTGCCTTATTCGCTATTTCATTGACTCTTATTTACTTTCTGCCAAGCTCTGTACCGAGGTGTGGCAAGTTAGATAAGAAATCACTGTACTGTCATCAACAATCAGTGACCATTATTCTATTGTTGGTGTTTACTACAAAAAGCAAAGGTAGTGTTTAAAATTTTGATCAAATCAGTTTATTGGTCAATATCTTCAACTATATTGTGAAAGACTGTTTTCTTATGTATAAGAGACATTAGTCTGGTTTTGTTTACCTTAAACAGATGCGTTGTATTTATCTCATCGCCACCTCCATTGTCAGGCAATGACCAATCATACAAATCCAGTGACCAGAGTGAAGGTTTGCAATTTGAAATTTTAGGATCTACTTTGATGGTGATACCTAATTAACATTTGTTGGACCTAGAACTTTGTTCAGAAGACAGCTTTAAGAAAACTTTCTCTTGTTACCATTAACTTTAACAATTCGTGTTTACCTTCTCTCCTGTGTAGTATGCACTGTTATCTCATCACATAATTTTACCTTTTATTTATAAATAGTTCTATCCAATAATCTAGTTAAATGTTATATGGTGGTGTTAGGTACTAGGCTAATTAATCTGTTGTTGTGTACTGACTTAATTTACATTTTAGCTAATCTAGTCGTTCTTCCAACAGAAAAAGTCACTCTTGTTTATGTAATTCTAAAGTTGGTTCACTTATTAAGGTAGATAAAAAAAAATCCTCCTTTGCTGGAGTTTGCATCTTAGCTGCGAGGAAGAGCTGTTTAATTCTATCATAAAGGCTATTTCTGATTAAAAATGTAAATGCATTTATATATGCATTCTTCCAAAGTTTTTTTGTTTTAAATTTGCATTTGTTCTTTTGATGTACTGCACCCAGTGTATTTTGGTGAGTCAAACTCACTTCTAACGTTCGTCTTCCCTTTCACAGTATCTTCTTGTGACTCAAACAATTTGAATAATTCTCTACAGTTATGTTTTTCACTGCCGTCAGTATGTCTTCCTCCATGTTAATCATTAATGTAGTAAGTTTTAATTGTGATTTTATAATCATTACAGACAAACTATGGGGTGATGGAAAATGTTCTTTGCTAGTCAAGGAGTGTTTCTTTTTGTGTACATAAATATGTGTTAGTTAGATAATTCTGTACGTGAAAATATTCATGAAGCATCCATATTCGGAGCTGTGGTACTAAGCCCGCCCAGCATAAGTGTGCCTTGATTTAAAATCTATAAGTAGTCCAAATTCTTATTCAAAATAAAAAAATAAGCAATTATGTGAAGGCGAACTGTGAGATCCACTATTCTTTCTATTTTCGTATCTTAGATCCAGCATCAGGCAACTTCAAAATACAGGGTGGCTCATCGGCGCCGTTCTCTCTTCTGCTTGTACTGTATCGGATTCAGGCGTGGGTTGCATACTCGCACGCGGCAAGGTAAGGCGCTTCGGTGAGCGACGATAGGCAAGCCCACCTACACGCCTGCATCCGATACAGTAGAACCAGGAGAAAGAATGGCGCCCAATATGTCACCCTGTAGATCTAATGGTTGATTTATTGTCCAATTGATTCATGTGCCAACTAAAACTATTCCTATCTAAATTGTACAGAACCTGCCATTTACAACTTGCTCATGTAAAACTAAAATCACTGCTAAAATCTAAAATGTTCTCACATTTGTCTCTTCCTACGTACATATCATCCAGATTCATACTGTGGGAATAGATTAATTAAGCTCCAGTTAGGACGTTGTTGTTTATGCATACTTCAGTAACAAAAATGTTGGCTGTAGGTAATTAACACTTACAAGGCATGTTACTACATTAGCATTTTTATTACCAATCTAAAATTTTGAGAGAGTTTCATACAAGAGTGCTGTACAGTGTATAAAATGTTGTTACCATCTGACTATTTATCACTTTAGTAGAAATTTTACTATTCTCACTGCCATAAATGAAAAGCAACATTACTCTCATCATTTAGAGTAATGTGCATGTTGTTGTTTTCTGTTTGATGTTAATGTTAGACTCTTATCACATAGTATACTGAAATGAAAGACTGCATTTCACCTTAGTTAGGGAGTGTTCTGAAACTATAACATTGTGTTTTTATCCTCTTAGATGAATTAAATGTACGATGTATGAATAGGAGTTATGAGTTTAATGACAATGATGACTGTTTTGTGTATTGCTCAAGTTTACTTAAATCATTTGATTGCCAGCTCACATGATTTTCTTCCCTGTTGTCAAAGGAAATCTACTGTTGTAGAATCATCAATGAGAAAGGTTTCACATCAATTATTTAAGATGTATTTTTTCATTTGTATGATTAAGTATCTGGAAAGTAGAGAGAGAGCAAACATTGAACATAAAATATGTTTGTTTTACATGCATGCTCAGTGAGTTAGTTTGCTCATCTTTCCAAAATCAAGGCATTTTAGTTTGTGTTTTTCTTGTTTGTAGGAACATTCCTTTTCTACTTTCAACTTTTAATTTTCATACCTTACATAAGTGTTTTAAAAATGTGATTGATTCCTTCCTAAACTTTTTAAACTCAATTATGATACATTTTCGACGTAACATTGAAGAAGATTTCCAAGAAATGCTCCAAACCAGTTGCACAAAATGAGAGGTGAAAGTGACATTTTCCCAGGTTAATGCATGTTGCACCACTGGAAATGATGTCATTTTAACCACTCATTTTGGCCTCAAATTCTTACCAATTTTTTTTTTTAAATAAAAAAGCTTATGCTATTTAGTTGTCTTTTCATAATAATAATCTTGTTTGGAAGTCAGATTGGTTAATTTGCACATCTTTATGTTAGTTAATTTATTTTATACTATTACATAATGAAATTATAGTTCATATTATGTGGTACTTTTGTTATTAGATTGTAAGTCGGGTCTAGTCATGTCCACCCAAAGCTGAGCAGACTTTGTTTCACCACACTTAGACAACTATAGTTTGCATTGTACGTCAAGTATTACAGTAATACATATTATTTTTTAGAATGAAAATCGCTCTTGTGCTTTATTTCCTATACCCGTTTTCCCCCCATCATTACTATATGAGAATGACCCCTGTGCCGTAAAAAAGAAAACGAAGCGAAAGATGACCACAAGCCCGCAGCGTTTTGAACTGCGCGCCCTCGCGAGCCTTGTATAGATGAAAAGACTGGGATTTTTGAAAGTAAGGCCGAGTTGAACACAAAAACACCAAACAACAACAATTTCAACATTGGCATTATTTCCCCATTTACACATCCAAAACCTATGTTATTTTCCATCTGGGGATCAAATTTTAGATTTGAGAGTTGAAGAAGAGGTCGATGACATATGAGATGAAGGAGGAGAGCCAGCTTCGCATTCAGGTGTGAGAGAGACAGAGCGATAATTCTCATGGCTCGTGAAGGAATGTATCCCTTGAACGGAACCCAAACAATGGCGAGCCGTAATTAGATGAATCGTAATTAACTACTGTGTGTAGTGGTCGTCTCTCAACATCATCAGAAGAATATTTGTGCTTATTTTCGGGCGTGTTCAGTTTCAAGATTGTTCAAACCCTAAGAAATTAGGCTGACCGTCCTTCGTGATCTCCTATGGTATGTCGACTAACCGCTTCTTCCATTATTACTTCTGTTTTTGTTCTAGTTTACGTCCTAGTAATTGAAATGTGTATTGTGAATAAGCCGTAGCACTTAAATATAATCTAGAACTATGTCTATGCCTGAATGTTAACTAGTTGTGGTACTTTTATAGGTTATGGTGACCTACTATTATTCCATCCTATTTGATAGTGGTCGGTGTATTAATGTAACAAGTATTTCGCTGCACTTAAATTTTGTCATGTGTCATTCACTGTCATACAGTGTCATATCTATGAACTAAAATTGATAATACCCAATAAGGTTATGTTTGTCAATAGAAGTCAGCTTGTTTTGTCTCTCCTTCAAGTTATTTTGAATTAATTTGGAGTTATTTATTTTTATGTTGACAAAAATACTAAAGGAACAATTTTGCTTCAAACTATTATCACCAAGTCATTGATGAAGTTCCGCAGACATTGATGAGGTTTATAAATCTATAACTTGTGTGTAATTGTTCTATACTTTCCTCAAGGTTCCTCTCTCCCATTCTTTATTAAGACCTTCTCTACTTTTATTACCTTTCTAACTCACTATCATTTCAAAGATTGAGCTGTGCACCAACAAGTTTTCGTCAGTCTTTCAAAGATTTCCAGTTTGACCTGACAACTTTTGAAAATGGTAAAATATTTTACATTAAAATTGTCAGGTGTCAGTCTTGTGGAACATTTTGATGTGTGGGTTGTGGCAGTGTATGGCTGCATCAGCTTAAGCGGGAAGCAGTCGGGAAGCAGACAGCAAACAGCAGACAGCAGATAGTAAATACCGATACTTTCAAATCTAAACGTCCAATTTCGTTATGAAATCTTATTTTCATCATTCAAATATTATTTTCTGAACTTAAAAAGTATAAATATGTATACAAATCGGGTGTAAATCGGGAGATACTGTTCGCTGTTGTGCTGTCGTGCTGTTCCGACAGCTCCGACAGCACCTCCCGATTTGACATGATTTGAGCACATATTTAAAATTTTAAAGTTCGGAAAATGAATATGAGAGACCAACAAAAGATTTCATCCTGAAATATTGATGAAAATTGGTAAAACCGCCGGTATTTACTATCTGCTGTCTGCTGTTTGCTGCCTGCTTCCCGACTGCTTCCCGCTTAAGCTGATGCAGCCTTGGTGTATTGTAATTTTTGTGTCGAGACAAAAGTTTGCATTATTAAATGCTCGACTGTATCGCCTCTTCCTTGAACCTTGGGAAATCATGTTGGGGTTGTAAAATGTGCATCTCTTAGTCAGTGCTGGCTGTCAGCTAGATATGACTAATTATTAAGATATTCTAACTTATGTCTTCCTAGCATATTTAATTAAGAAATTCTATACTCTTGGTGAGTTTTTTTTGTACCCCCTCATGGTCCACAGCGGCTGCGATGGGCGGGGGGCGGAAGTATGGGCGGTGAGGGTGGGGCAGGGACAGGGCGTTGGGCTTCGTGGGGGTGGGAGGTGGGGGTGGCGGACGTGGCCGGCATTTGGAAGCAGCGGCGCGGCGCAGGCCCCGCAGGCCGCGACCGTGGGACCCAGTGGGACCACCGGCCTCCAGGGCTCAGCCTATGTGTGGCTCAGCCGCTGGCTCCTGCTGCTGCATGCTGCGGGTGTCCTGGCTGGCGGGGTGCTCTAGCATAGTGCAGGAGGAGGGACTTCTCTGCGTGGGCGGGTCCGGGGAAGCATGGCCCACGCCGCCCACGCCCACCTGCTGTCCGGCACCCCCTGCTCGCCTAGGACCTTATCCTATGCTTGCCCATCTAGAGGCGACAGCCAGCAGCTTCCAACCTAGGTGCTTTCGGCCCGAATAGTAGCCTATTCAACAAGTTAAGGGAGCCACCTCAGGGTCAACTTTGTCGGTAGAGAAAGTTGGAGCACTGCGGACCTGCCCCGCGGGTCTGTTTTGACCTTCCCTCCGGTAGATAGGGGATGACCCGCCACGTTCCTCGTCGCTGGACTAGAGTTGTTGCTCGCCTTCGTTTCTGGCC
>NW_026267306.1:606971-616629 GCF_000697945.3 Frankliniella occidentalis | reverse complement strand
GGGGTAAGGGGGAGGTCGCCACTTGGGTACCCATACAACGTCGACCAGCAGCACTAACAGTAAGGCGCCCTTCATTTGGGGGCAGAGGCCTAGTAGTGCTGTCCGCGGCCTTGACAGTGGGGGGCCGATCTAGGCGGCGAAGTGAAAGGGAAGTTTCCTTCTCCGTGGAAAGGATAGAAGGGTAGTGCTCCCCGTTCCAGAAGGGTCTCACGATGTAGGTGACTTTTTGTGGTCCAATTTTGCCCGAAGAAAGTAACTGTCGGCAATTCCAATTTTCCTAGGGTTGCTCCAGAGTAACAATTTGATGATTGGTCGATGTGGTGGGTCGGGTCGGTGTGAGGGAGAGAGAGGGGGGGAAGGGTAGGGCGGAAGGGACAAGTAGGAAGAGAGCCACCAGAGAGAGGTGGGGCGCAGCTGGAGCTGGTAGCGCGAGAGAGATAGAGAGAGTGCTCGGCGAGGAAGCGCAAGGCTGCCAACCTTACGAATGATCAAGTATGAAAACTCTCCGCTCCCCGTGAAAAAAAACCTTTCACTAGCATTATTGGATTTGTTGGCTTTAAAGGGCAAGGTGGTGCGCTCATGACACTTTATGGGCCACTTTGGCTGAGACTTCTTTTCCACTCTTCCCCAGAGTGATAACTCTTTTCCTGTGCTTCCACAAGATTTGCTCTGTTGTTGGTGATGCTGGAAAATTTTTAGGTAGAAGTCGGGATCTATTTGTGATGCATTTAATCTTTTGTTGTTTTTTGGTTACAATTTCGGCTCATGAGACTGTGCTGTGACTCTAGGGCCGTTTTCTGTGTTATATGTGTGGTGTCGAAAGCTTGAAGAATCATATGGGCTTAATAAGTGAGGAAACAGAGCAGTAAGTTAAGCTCACCGGGTAGGCTTAAGCAACGCGACGCACCGAGCTGTGGGCTGGGTTGTACAGACATCAAATTGTTCGTCCTGACACGATTTTAGCTTTGGTGTGAAAATCTTCAAAGTCTCGTAAATTCATATCAATTTTGCCGTAGGTTTGCCATGATATGAATGCACTTTACTGACAATTTTTTCTTATTAATTGTATGTATATTGGTCTCCTACCTGCCTCATCTCTCCTCTTGACAAGATTTTATTATTTTTATTTATTATAACTATCAAAATTAACTCATGCCTACATAGCACTTGCATTTTTATGTCTTTGGTGAAAAATTCACTCAGTTCAAATATTTGTTATATCAGTTATTGTTTCAAATTCTCTTGTAAGATGTTAACTGTCAACTCAATGACATTGTATGTGTCTTGTCAAATTATCATTAACCTAAGCTATTTCTTAACTCCTGTTGGCTTTTAGACTTTGTAGTTCCGATTTATGTCTAATGAAACAACATAACCTTAAAATGAAAACTATTTTCATAGCAAACAAAACCTCAACTTGAAAAGTTAATTATTTAGTTTCTCAGCATTGAGTCGATTCACGAGGTTTACCCAACTATTATGATTACAACTATTCTTAACTGTCAATATTATTTTGTGTTGCAGGTCATTTGATTTTTATTATGGGACTTCTGGAGATGCAGCAGTGTTGGTCACCATCAGGGACCCCTGCTTAGTGTCTGAGAGCTGAAACCAATTTCATTATGGATACCTTTGTAACTCAAATTGGAGATGTAACTATTCAGAGGGTAACACCACAAAGTGATTCACCTGCTGTGGAGAGAGATGAAACTCAAGCTGATACCAGTACCACCAAAATGGAGGATTCAACGGGTAACAATTTGACACTTGTTAAACCCTTACTTTGTGAATTAATTTTTCTCTGTTTATTTTTAACTGACATGACAAATCTATTCCAGCAACCTCAGAGGTCAAGAATGCATCATCTAGTGACCCGGAGAAAAATGAAGCTGTCCAGTCTCCAGAATCCATGACGCCTGATGCAAAAGTAAAATCTGAATCATATCCGAAACACAGTGCGGATGATAGTAAGGACTTGACTGATGTCAAGAATGAAACGGCTGTCGAAACAGAAGGAAGTGAGAATCCGAAAGCACTTTCTGATGCTGTGAATTATCCTAGTGAACATCATGAGAACAGAGAGGATGAGGAAGATGGAGTAATGGATGCCTCTCAATTCCTTGAAATGGCTCAGGCTGAGGCAGGTACAGCAGAAGAGGCTCCCTCATATTTTCAAAGGAAGACAGAAGAAGGTGAAAACAGTTCAAGAGAAGATGAAGACTTCGGAGAGGAGGAAAATGGAAACAGCACAAGTGGGAAGAAGAAACGTAAGGTTCCCAAAACAGAGCCATATAATGAAGACGAAGCAATGGAAGAAGGAGATCTCAATGGTGGTATGGAAGATGTAAGTTATGCTGATCAAGTATTTGAGGGAATGGCAGAAGGAGAGATGGGCCTTGATGAACTGGCACCCATTAAGAAAGAAGCTGACGATCCAAACTTTGATTATGATGGTGGAAGCCAATCAATGGAAGGAGAAGCAAAAGAACTAGAAAATAAACAAGGAGAAGAAGAGGATGAAGACAAGCCAGATGGTGGGGACGTTAAAAAGAAACTTAGAACCAGGGGTAAAAGGAAAATTCTTGTTGAGGATGATACTGATGAAAGTGAGGAAGAAAGGAAAAAGAAGCGTAAAAAGAAGAAGAAAAAGGGAGGTGAGTATTGATGCTCCATTTAAAATCTCCACTTCTCGTTTTGCTGCTTTTAACTAAACTAACAAGTGATTTTTGTATCAACTTTTTCCAGAAAAAGGTGATGCTAGTGAGACATCAGAGGAAACAGAAAGTGAAGATGATGGTTCTGGCAAAAAGAAGAAAAAGAAAAAGAAACCTAAGAAAAAGGGCAAAAAGAAAGATGATGATGACGAGTAAGTTTTACATCTGTTAGTTGTGTGTATTTTTCAAAACAGTTAAGTAGTGTACAATATGGTTCTTTGTTGTAATTTTACTAGTGGCAGTGGTGGAGATAAAAAAGATGATAAGAAAACATCAAACATGCGTCGTAACATCCGAGATGTAATGGATGAAACTCAGCTCGATGAGGCAACATTAGCTGCTCAGCGACAGGAAATGGAGCGTTTACAACGAGTTCAGGAACAGCAAAGAGTTTTACGCGAGGTACAGTATATGTCCTTTTTTCTATTTGCCTTAGTTTGAAAAAAAAAATATCAAGGTGTTGTTTTTTTTATAACATTTGTCTAACATTTTTTTAGATGGCAATTCAAAAGAAAGAGCAGCAGAGGGCGGAGCACAAAGTCATGTCCCTTCTTCAAGGAACCTCATCAATTCTGAAGCAGGTTTCTGTTGGTCCAGCTCAGGCCAGTAAAAGTGGCTCATCTAGTTCCTCCGCAAACACTGTTGTGGTCAAAGTTGGTTCAGGTGCAACTGCCCAATCTAACAAGAAGGTATATTGTGGAACAATCTCTATCATTTTCCTTTTGAACCGACGGAGATATGACAACTGTATTTTCATTAATCTTTTTAACAATTCCATTTTACTGTTTAGGTGTTGGAACTTCTAAAAATCCCTAAAGGGACATCTGCTGAAATCACACCGTCTGTCACAAAAACTCTTTTATCTAAACCTCAGTCTCTTCATGGCACCACTATGATGACCCCGTCTGTTTCAATTGCACCTGTTCGACCTGGTGCTGCTGTTCAAAAAGTAGTCAAACAGCCTTCTATGATTCAGGCTCAGGCATCATACAGTGCTTCTGAAGGTGAAGAGGAAGAGGAAGAAGAAGAGGAGGAGGAGGAAGAGGAGGGAGAGATAGATGAAGATATTATTGATGAACTAGATGAAGAAGGAAAAAAGAAAAAGAAGGGTTAGTAAAATGATGTTCTAATTCATTTCCTTTATTAGTAAAATTTTGAGTGACTTCTTCCTAACAACATTTTCTTTTGATAGATGTGGTTACTATTAGTAGCTCATCAGAAGATGACTGCATTGTTTTGTCTGAACCATCTGATCTTGAAGAAGATGAAGCAGATGATGACCCTACTAACTCTGGTATGCACACAAATGATGCATTCAACGTGCCTGACGAGGAGGGCAGAGTTCAAGTTAATATGGGAAAACCTGAAGGAGATCCTGATATATTCCTTGCGCCACACATAGCAAGAATTATCAAACCTCATCAAGTAGGTCTTCTTCCTCAAAATATAATAATTTTGATGAAATGTGAGAGTAGTTGCACCTATATCTCATTTTTTCATTCATAAATTTCTATATTAACCCTTTGTTTTCTAGATTGGTGGTCTAAGATTTCTTTATGACAACGTAATAGAATCAATTGAAAGATTTAGCACATCAACAGGCTTTGGTTGCATTTTAGCTCATTCTATGGGATTAGGAAAAACTTTACAAGTAAGTTGGAATGTTTTGTAATGCCGCTCTTTGTGAATTCTGAAAGTGTTGTGCATGCACATGTTTTACACTCGGTTGTTTATTATTATACCCCTTCATCCCAATACAACAATGTTTTCAATAATTTCTAGGTTATCACATTTTGTGACATTTTCTTAAGGCATACCCCTGCCAAAACAGTTATGTGTATAATGCCTATCAATACCCTTCAAAACTGGTTATCGGAATTTAATATGTGGATGCCTGATGATCCTATGGCCACTCCTTTGGCTGCTCAAGGGGAAGTCAGACCCCGAACTTTTAGTATCTATGTTTTAAATGATTCACACAAAACCTTAAAAGCTAGAGCAAAGGTGAGGAAGCAATCTGAAATGCATTATTTTGTAGTATCTGTGTTCTCTTTAGTTTTCAGTCTTAAACGTTTGTTTTTATGTTATAGGTGGTGGAGGATTGGTCAACATCTGGAGGTGTTCTACTTATTGGGTATGAAATGTACCGCCAATTGAGCCTAAAAAAAGTTTCGAAACCAAAAAAGAGTAGAAGGAAGAGAATGACGTCAGATGATGAAGAACTAGATCGCGAGGAGGAAGAAAAGCGCCAAAAAGAAATCTTAGAAAGTACGCTACTCTTCTTAACTATCTTACTTGCTGAGAATCCTTTTTTTGCTGTACTAAAATCTTTAACTTTTTTAACAGAGGTCTTTGAAGCCTTGGTAAAACCGGGTCCTGATCTTGTTATTTGTGATGAGGGTCACAGAATTAAAAACAGTCATGCCTCAATTTCAATGGCCTTAAAACAAATTCGAAGTAAAAGGAGAGTTGTGCTTACTGGCTACCCGCTACAGAATAACCTTCTTGAATACTGGTTTGTGCTTTGTTTGGTTACGATGCTTGAGTTGACCCATATTGTTATGTAATGAATATCACATTTCTAATGGGATTTTATCTCTAGGTGCATGGTTGACTTTGTTCGACCAAACTATCTTGGAACAAAGACTGAATTTTGCAATATGTTTGAGCGCCCAATTCAAAACGGGCAGTGTATTGACAGTACTCCTCAAGATATTCGTCTGATGAGATACCGTGCTCATGTCCTCCACTCACTGCTTGAAGGTTTTGTTCAGCGGCGTTCACACTCAGTATTAACGTCTGCTTTACCCCAGAAGTCAGAATTTGTCTTGCTTGTGAGGTTGACTCCATTCCAACGTAAACTGTATGATACCTTCATGAATGAAGTTGTACGCACTAAAGCTGTTCCTAATCCTCTCAAAGCTTTTGCAGTTTGTTGCAAAGTATGTTACCTTCTATACTGCCTTTTTAAAAATGTGGTTGTATATGTATTTCATTGCTCATACATTGTTGTGGTTTTCAGATTTGGAATCATCCTGATGTCCTATATCAATTCTTGAAGAAGAGAGAAGGTGGAGAAGGTGTTGACCTTGATTTAGAAGAGGCAGCTGCTGCTCTTGCTGCCAATACTGTTATAGATCCCACTGGTAACCCCGTCGATGAAACGAAAGGAGCCCCGAAACCACGTGGCAGGGGAGGTGCAACTAGAGGCAGGAAGAAGAAAGAGGTGTCTCCTATGAAACCAGCTGCTGCTGTTATACCCAATGCAAGCCAGAGTGATTCTAATCCTCCATATGGCGCATCTGGTCAATACCCTGTGCATGGCCAAATGAATTCAAATTCTATGATGGGTTCCTACAACCCATATGGCACCTCTGGTCAAACACCATATGGCTCATTTAATACACCTCACCACTACAATCCGAGTGGTGCATACGGACATGGTGGATATAGTGGTGCCCCTGGGTTTGGTTCCAGTTCAAGCAGCCATTCCTCAGCCCAAGGATCTTTTACTGGTTCAGGATCCAGTGGATATGGAGACTCTCTTGGCAGTTCTCCAGCTTCACAAAGCAGTCAGTATGGTTCTTCAACAAACCAATCAATGTTCAGTGGATCTACATCCGGCAATCCTCCGCCTGCTGGATCATCATCAGGATACAGTGGGATGGCCCCCCCATACTTCAGTGGCAATAGCCCATCTGGACAACACTCCATGACGGACGGTTTTAGTTCAGGTTCCAATTATAGTCAAAATTGGAGTGGTAGTGGTAGTGGTTCCTACAACTCCTTTAATCAAGGGGCACCAGGCAGCCAGTCATTTTCAGGTTCTTCTTATAATTCAAGCGGATCAAATCCAGCCTTTCCAGGGTATGGAGCTAGTGGTTCGTCTGCCTCTTTCAATCAAAGCATGTATGGAAGTGGAAGTAGTGGTTCCTCAAGCACATCAACTCAGCCATATCAACCTGGATTAATGGATCAGCAAATGTTGGATCAAAATTTGATGGCACCTCCAAGCCGCCCCAGTCTGAATCCAAACTTAATACCACAACAAAGCCCTGTTAATGCATCGGGCATGCTTCCAGGTGGAAGCCCAATCAGAAATTCTTCCTCTTCACTCTGTCGGAATATTAATTCCAATCCAACTTCCCAGCAAAGCCCTGTTAATGCCTCAGGTATGCTGCCAGGTGGAGCACCAACAAAGAACCCCTCTATGGGCTTGATGGGGCCAGGTATGGGAATGAGTAGCACTCCTGGCTTGGGAGAAGGCATGATGGGTCATCACCCTCAGAATATGGGTATGTCTAATGTTTACTCAAATCCATCTTCAATGATGAACATTTCTAGCCAGCCCCCTAATCATTCACAAGCTACATCAATGGCTCCAATGTCATTGACTGCAGGAGACGTGCCACCCTCTGCAGAAGATCTTCTTCATTCAACTGATGACTTCAGAGCATTTGATACCTCTATAGGAAAGACTGAACCAGGAAAAGGAATGTATGACGTGAAGGACAGATCAATGTATGATCCATGGATTAACTCTCATGGTCAACCTCAGGACTACAATATGGTGAATAATCAAGATACAAAACCAATGCAAAATTCTGGAATTAAAAAGTTTGATAATGATAAATATATTCCTGGCCCATCACCCTTAAATCAATTGAAGAATGATATGGTTGACATGAAATTGGAGAACAAGTCCAGCAGTGATATAGATGCAAAAGAATTGTGCACAGATGATGGAAATATTGTTAACAGTACAAAGGAAGCTGATGCCAAAGGAACAAATTCTTCTGATTCGTGGAGAGTTGACTCAATGGAGATTTCTGATAAAGACAAAGATGGTCCAGAGGAAAATAATGATAAAGAGGTTAAAGAAGATGAAGAGGATGTTGTCTTGGGGGCAGAAGGAAAAACACCTGTTGAAATTACTCCTGTCAAATCATCAGGAAGAGAAGATCCAGGAATACCTTACGATTGGGCTGTTGAATTAATGAAGGATTATGTCCCTGGGCTTATTGAAAACTCAGCAAAAATGGTTTTGTTTTTCTGCATATTAGAAGAGGCACTTGCTCTTGGCGATCGCATTCTTTTATTTTCTCAGTCATTATTTACTTTGTCGTTAATAGAAGAATATCTGCAACGCTCCTTCATTCCTGCTCCTGGAGTTTATGAAAGGTGGCAACGGAACCGTACTTATTTCCGGTTAGATGGTAGCACAGCTGCTCAGGAAAGAGAAAAACTTATCAATGAATTCAATGCCAATTCAAATGTGCATCTCTTCCTGGTTTCAACCCGTGCTGGTTCATTGGGTATAAACTTGGTTGGTGCAAACAGAGTCATAGTATTTGATGCTTCATGGAATCCCTGCCATGACACACAAGCAGTTTGCAGAGTGTACAGATACGGACAACAGAAGCCTTGTTTTGTGTATAGGTTTGTCATGGATAACTGTCTTGAGAAAAAGATATATGACAGACAAATCAACAAACAGGGAATGTCAGATCGAGTTGTAGATGAATGCAATCCTGATGCACATCTTTCTATCAAGGAGGTAAATATACAACATATTTCTTAGAGATGATTTCTTATACAACATACTTCTACATATTTAATGATAATAATTATTTTTCTTTAAAAAAAATAAAAAAATAGGTTACCAACTTGTGCTGGGATGATGAGAAAGAATCTGAGATCAAAGATCTCTCTGATGAAAAAGACAAATATAAAGATGTGGCAATGCAAAAAATTTTAGAAAAGTATGGGAAGATGCTGACAAAGGTACATTTTGATTTTGTTTGGAAAATGATACTTAGGTTATTACTATCATTTGTTATTGTTGTATTAAATATTGCAAAATTTTGTTTCAGGCACCTTTCCAACATGAATCTCTCTTAGTTGACAGGAAGGATAAAAAGTTATCACAAGCTGAAAAACGGTTAGCTAAACGTAGTTATGAAATGGAAAAGAGAGCTGCCAACAGACCTGTGTACAACTATTATAATGCAAATCAAGGGGGCCTTCAGATTAGGTTAGTATACAGTCTACTGTCTACTGTACTTTCTCTTTGTTTGGAAAATGGACAGCTTACAACTTTCTTTTTTTTATATCCAATACCAGACCTGTTCAGCGTGATGCTCAAGGTAATATCATAAAGCCTATTGCAAGTGTGCGCCCAATGCAATCTGAGCTCAACAATACACTTGCAACTGGAAATAGGAATACAAAGTGGATTCCAGCTGAAGTTTGGCAAAGACAGGGAATGTCAGCCCAGGAAATGACATTGCCTTTAGGCAAGTTGCTAAATTTTAAACTTTCCTCATTTAGCTGGTTTATGCAAGACATGTTTTTAATTTGTCTAATCTTACTTTTGTTTCTTTATGATTATTTTAGATGTTGTTATTCCTACAAATTCTCCTGAACGATCATCAATTGTTCTAAAGGCCGGGCAGAGGGTTATGGTACTTAAAAGTCCAAAGGGCATTTACATGCAACTGGAAAATGGAAAAATAATCGCTATCCGAACAGCTTTTAAGATGGGCGCAAATAACAAAACTGAGCCCACCAAACCATTTGCTCAAGATAAAGATGAATTAAAGAAAGGTTTGTTGGAATCTCTTGGTAGTTGCTATTTAGTTTTCCTTTCTTTACTTCTAAATGTGTTCTAACATTTTAATTCTTACCTTTGTCCGGTAGGTGTAAATGTTGGTATGGCGAACAAGGGAAATATCAAATTAACAAGTGGTATTCACCCTTTACGAAACAACCCCAACATAACCATAACGCCTCGTGGTTCTCCTAATCCTGTGCGAGGAGTTCGCCCTGTTTTAAATCGCCCTCCAGGGATGAGAATGCAAACTACACCTAATATGAGGCCCTGGGTGCGCCCTGGTATGTATTCCTGATGTTGAGTTAAAATTTACTACTCTTCATTCATCACT
>NW_026267306.1:599085-599421 GCF_000697945.3 Frankliniella occidentalis | reverse complement strand
GGGGGGGTCACGGGCAACAACACCGGTGCTATCCAGTTTCCGCACGTGTCTTCTCAGCCCACTCGGCCATCGCCTGGCCGGCCGGCTGGACCAGATTTGGCGCCGATGCCGCCCGCCGTTGAGTGTAGTGTGTTTGGGGCTACGCCCGCGTGACGTTGGCTCGGCGCTGTATCAAAACAAGGTGGCGGGCTTCGCTCCCTTCCTGTGACGAACCGCGCACTCGCGCACTCAGATATAGGTACTCGACGCTGTGGTGTGCGCATCAGGTGCATCCCAAGCGCATGGCGCGGCGCCGGTGCGCTGGTGACGCAACCCCTTTTGCTCCCCCCCCCCTCT
>NW_026267306.1:598710-599035 GCF_000697945.3 Frankliniella occidentalis | reverse complement strand
CTTATAATTGCAAAGAGAGAAATTAATGTCGTCTGTAACCTTTTTCGTAGTTTTGTCACTTTTAAACTGTCATGTCTATATTATGACACACGTAGTCAAGTATTCCGGGAAAGGTGAAATGCAAAAGAATGCGGGGAACAAAAAAAAATGGAAGTCACCATGTTCAAGCATATAGTGATTTCCGTTTTGTTGTTCTTTATGGGCTTTACCGGAATATTTTATTGCGCGGCACCGGGTGGTGAGGTCACTTTAGGCCGCGGCTTTATTTAAGCACGAGGGGGTAGAGATAAGGCCCCGCAGGTGATCTGATTTCTAGCGGTTTCTC
>NW_026267306.1:596294-598660 GCF_000697945.3 Frankliniella occidentalis | reverse complement strand
CCCCCACTCTTCCCTCCCCCACTCACCCCAGCCCATCTTTCGCGGATGCATTACGCTTTACATCAAAACGTAAGGTCGGTCAAATTTCTGTACTTATAGTTGCAAAGAGAGAAATTAATGTCGTCTGTAACCTTTTTCGTAGTTCTGTCACTTTTAAACTGTCATGTCTATATTAGGACACACGTAGTCAAGTATTCCGGTAAAGGTGAAATGCAAAAGAATGCGGGGAACCAAAAAAATGGAAGTCACCATGTTCAAGCATATAGTGATTTCCGTGTTGTTGTTATTTATGGGCTTTACCGGAATGTTTTATTGCGCGGGGGTGGTGAGGTCACTGTAGGCCGCGGCTTTATTTAAGCACGAGGGGGTAGAGATAAGGCCCCGCAGGTGATCTGATTTCTAGCGGTTTCTCATGTTGACTCATGCATTGGTGGTGCATACGGCGGCGGTGCCCGGCGCCCTCTCGCAGCTTAAAGGCCGTTTTGTGGGTGCGACAGACAGAGAGGACTGCTCAGAGTTCTGCGATGGGCGGGCGGCCTCCGCCCGGCAGCACCGAGCGTTCGTCGCCAGAGCGCCCAGCCCGGCCCGTCTCTTCGTCGATGGGCCGGGTGGCCGCCCGGACCGAGCCCGGAGACGGGCGGATGGTCCGCCCGCTTCATTCGGCACCTTTTTGGCGTGGCGAGAGTAGCTGTCGGCCAGCGCCGACCCGCGCCGACCCCGCACAGGTGACTTCGGCACTGTTCGGATGTCCGGCCGGTGACTGCCTCCGCCACGCCAAGCCACAGCACCGCAGCACACCGCCCATGACTGTCGCTCTCTCTCGCACACCTCAGGCGGCGGGCGGAGCCCGCCCGCCCATCGCAGATCTCTGGGACTGCTCCTCTGCTCCCCGCGGCCTGCGGGTGCGAGTGAGAGGGCGGATCTCGCTGTGTTTTCAGCCCCGCCGCGCCGCCGCCGGGCTTATCTCGTTTGATGAAGGTGGGACCTCCTGCCACGCCCGGATTGCATGCAGATATAATCATGCTTGTCCAAAGCTCTGCCCGGCGAGCAGTGCCTCCAAAAGGGCAGGCTGTTGCGGGCTCAACGCATCATGCTCGCAGGTGAAAGAGCCCGCAAGAGCCTGCAAGGTAGATTGACATGCCCGCACGAGCCCGCACATATTTTCAAGTCTAAAATTTTCATATTATTTCTAATTAAATTGATTTTTTGCCTCGACATATTTAAAGAATAGCATCCAATAGTGAGATCTGTCAAGGCAAAAAATCAATGTAATTAGAAATACTATGAAAGTTTTATACTTGAAAAACTGTGCGGGCTCATGCGGGCTTGTCAATCTACCTTGCAGGCTCTTGCGGGCTCTTTCACCTGCGAGCATGATGCGTTGAGCCCGCAACAGCCTGCCCTTTTGGAGGCACTGCCGGCGAGGCGGGGCACTCTGCTCAACCATCGCGTCCCATCAGTCGTGGGTCCCAGCTAGAAATTGATCGGCGTCGACGCTGCTCGAACAAAAACGTGATTTGGTTGCTCAAATCGAGAAACAATCGTTATCGGATCGACGACGCTGCAATTATCGTTTCTGGCTGGGGCCGTCTACAAATTAGGCCGTGCTCAAAGTGCTTTGGCACGCACTTCGTTTTGGAGATACTACTACCAGCACAATTCCTTGAAACGGTCTGTGGTTGAGGCGCAAGCACGTGTAGCACACTCTCCCGTGGTCGCGGTATGGTCCTTCCTCCCGCCCCCTCCGTGCCGTTGGGCCCTCCCCCCGTGGCCGCTCTGCACGACGACGGCGCCGCTCTGCTGGGCCACCGTTATCATCTCGCCAACAGGTGCGCTCCCCCCCGCCGCCCCCGGCCTGTCCCCGCCACCCCCCGCCCCCGCGGGCTGCATCCATTTGTTCTGAGTATTGCCCGGCACTACGTGACCGCGTGGCGCCGCCGGGTGGTCATGTCCTATAGTGTAGTCAAGCCTTTCGCTGCGTTGAGACGACTGCAGCGATATGCGAGCTGTTTTATTATTACTTTATTATACACCCCCACGTCTCTTTTGCTCCGCGGTGCGTTAAATCTTAGGTTCTGTTCGCTGGAAAGTTTCCACCACCGTGGCCGCGCTCAGCTCGGCTCAGCTCCGCCGAGCGTTGAATGGCAGCGCCCGCGAGCCGCGAGCTGCCGCGAGCCCTGCCGCCGCCGCTGCTGCTGCAAGATCACGCGTTCTAGTCCTGATCCTTATGCAACATTCACTACTTCTCCAGCAAAGCTTTGGCCGTTTGGCGTGGGGGAAGGGGGGGGGGAGAGGTGATCATGTCGCGCCATGCGCACAGCCATGCCGTTTTCGACGATATCAAAGAGACTGCCTGAGTGGCCTCC
>NW_026267306.1:589728-596244 GCF_000697945.3 Frankliniella occidentalis | reverse complement strand
ATTAATAATATGCTGCATTCTTTTTCTAGGTGGAGTTGCTGGCAGAGCAGTTCCTCTAAGACCTGGTCAAAATATTAGACCTGGTTTAAGAGGCTTAAGTCCTTCTGTTACTGTAACTCCTGCCAACACCAAGCCTCGTAACCTTGGTCCTGTGACAATTACACCCCGTCTTGCACCCGCTAATTTCCCTGGAATGAAGTCTGATAGTAGAGATAAGTTCAAATTGGATTCTAAAGGGGATTTAAAAGCAGATCAAGGTGATAGATTTGAGAGTGATGATGGACAGAGCAGTAACAGCAGCTCGGATATGCATTCTACTTCAAGTAGAATTAATGATGCAGGTGACAGTACCCATTCAAGAACTGAGAAATATGGCAGTGAAAGAGATATGGACAAGGAAGATAATCATAGCAACAAACAAGACAGCAGCTTTGGTTCTGCTCAAAGTTCTCATAAAATCAGTGATGGTGCAGCTTTAGAAAGTAAGTCTTCTGACGGGTACAATGAAAGTGCAGTGAATCAAGGAACTCAGGATTTGTCTGTTGGTTCAATGTCCGATTCATCAAATACATCAATGAAAAATTATAATCTATCTGGTAATAACCATCAGGATTTGAAAAACCTTCATAGTCAAGAAAGTAAAGACCTAGGAAGTGGAAAATCATCCAATCAAAGTCAGTCCTTTTCTGGGAGCAGTATCTATGGCTCATCTGAAAAAGGAACAACTCAGTCAGCTTCAGCTTTTTCTGGAAGCTTTCCCAACTCTTCAGGAAGCAAGCAGTTTAACTCCAATGTACATGCTGGTAGCATGATGAGCCCACCTAATTATACCACACCTGCTGATCACAGTATTGATGATTCAAAGTCTTCCAGCAGTATTGAAAATCAATGGAAAAGTCCTCCTGCTCCTCAGGCCTTTTCTCCTGGTGTTCCTAGCATGAAAACAGCATCACAGCAACGAAATCTTGAATCTCCAGCCTATGATGACAATTCTAATGCTTCAGTCCATTCCAATATATCCAGCAAATCAACTGCAGCTCATGGAACCAGTTTAGAATCTCGCAGTCAGACCTCCACAGAAACATCTTATGGAGCAAGTGACCTGTCTATGTCGCATGCCAAAGCATCCAGTAAGCCTGCCGCATCTGGAAACAGCCATAGTAGTACTTCCAATTCTAAATCAAGTCATCCATCTAGTACATCAAGCAGTGGAATACCTGTTACAACATCATCAAATTTTTCCCCATTAGATTCGTATGCCAACCTCTATAGCAGTTACGGTGCGTATCCTGGTGGCCTACCTTCCTCTAATTATTATAGTCCTTACGGTTACCCACCTGGATTTTTGCCTGATCCAAAGAGCTCATTACCTAACAAGAGTTCAACAGAGACAAATCAAAATGCTACAGTTTCTTCGAGCCGTTCAACTTCAAAATCATCCTCATCAAGATCAGAAACACCTAAAAAGGCAGCTCATGAAACTTCTCGTTCAACATTGCCCTCATCGTATGAAACTCGACAGCCTTCGTCCTCGAGCAGCTCATCCTCAGCTGCACATACTAATAGAAGTGGGAGTTCATCCACATCTTCAACTCCTGCTAGTTCATCTTCTACTGCACCTGAACCAGGGTCCTATTCATCCAACTCCAGTGCTGCAGCAGCTGCCGCCTACAACCCCATGATGATGTCGCATCCGTCCTTCAATCCTACGTCGTGTCAGTATCCTCCTCCCTCCCCTGCATCTGGATCTGCCAATCCATTTACAGCAGCAGCTGCCGCTGCTGCAACCTATCCTAGTCCATATGCATCACCATATGGCTATCCAAGCGCCAATCAATTTGAGTCTGACCTAGCCAGAGCATCTATGTACAGTGCATTTCATCGACCTGAGGCAGGTCTTGATCCAGCATCACCATACCTAGCTTTACCTGCCCACACTAGACCAATGTCAGGGGCTGCCACTTCAGCTAGCAGTTTCTATTCCCAAAATGTGTATGGTAGTCAATATGCAGGTGCTAGAGACCCCTACTCTCAACTTCCTCCTTATCCTGCTAGCCCATTATTCATGCCCCCTGCTCCTTATGGTGGATTGGCATCAACTACCACATCAACTGCCACGTCTGATCAATCACCAACCCAATGAGGTGAGTTTTATTACTTGAGGTATTTAACAGTCTGATATGGTCTATAAACATAATTCTAATGTCAAATATTTCTTTTTTTCTTTTTTTCAGAACTCTCCAACATCAATATTTCCATGACCATAATGAAGGAGACCAGTATCAGGATAAACATTTAGCTTCCTATATTACATACAAGTTACCTTTTTATCATTTGTCAGTGTTTAGGTGAAGGGTCAGTGACCCTGAAATGTGTTATCTGCATATTAGAAATGTGTGGTTCATATGTTTCTTAGTATGATTGTGAGTGTGGCTGTGGCTGTGTGTCTATACTTAAGTACATCATAGAACAATTTTCAGAAGGTGAACGTGATATTTAAAATAAATCAAACTTTTTTTTTGTCCAGCATGTAAGGACTTGCTGTGCAGCTGTTGTTTAAGTAAAAGAATCAACCTGTGGATATATGTAAGTTTTCAGATAATTAGGAACTGGTAAATCATCAGTAATGTGTACAGTAGCAATAAGCTGTAAATAAATTTTGTTACACAAATACAATTTTTAATATAGTTTTATGTTCATTGTAAGATCTTCGTTTCTTTTTGTTTAGTAAACTATTATTAGTGAAATGTAATGAAATTTTGTACAGTATTGAGAGATAGAGGAGAGTGTTTCATTGCTTGAACGGTCTCTGCTACTTTGCCTCTTAAAGAAATAGTAATGGGCATTTGTACCCTAATTACTGGTACCTGTATCCCTTTTACTAAATCTCTGAAAACTGATGGGCTTTTTTGTGTGTATTTATTCTTATCATGGTTTAGTTCCTCTTTTTTTTATTATTAAGTGTGCTGGCTTTTCCTCCACATTTTACTTTACTTTTAATTTTACTCTCTTGTAACCCTCTGTGCAAAAAGTTGTAGCGAATATTGACTGACTTTGATATACATCGATGGCTACAATGGCTTTCATTTTACTGAGATCACATTGATATTTTTGTTTTGTTTTACCTCTAAAAAACTAATGAATCCGTATTTGCTGTGTTCATTGTTCTTTCACTCTAGCTGGGGACAGTTTTTAATTCACAACTTGTGGTTTCCTTAAATACACAGTAAGAAGTTAAATGATTTTTTTTTAAAACAAGGAAGTGGTCCATCTCGGATCATTATTTGCTGTATAGTTATGCTGAGTAGATAAATGCTGCTTAGACAAATAGACTTTGACATTTGTCCTTGGATTGCTTAGGATAGTCATTAGGACATCCTGCCCCCTTCCAAAACAATATTGCTTTGCCATGCATTTATTATATTTATATATAATCTATAACTTATTAGTACCACTAAGGATTGAGAGATTTCAAGCTCATCTCTTATTTAAGACTGAATATAACATTTGAGGCATGTTAATATTAGTTTTTCTTCAGCTTACTTTTTCTACTATACAATGAAATGCACCATTATTTAATTAATTGAAGTTTTTCTTTTTTTCAATTGCTGTGTTATTTGATGCTTTTAATTTTACTTTCTATGACCTGTCTATGCAGCTAATTATTCAGAGGGGGCCTGGAATATGTCATTCTGTTTTGATCTGACAATAATGCTACTTTCAAAAGTTCCCTTGCTCAGTTCTTCTAATATGTATTAGAGTTAATGCTTTTTCTAGGCTGACGACTTTAACACATGACTGACATTCCCCCTCCCCCCTTCCCCCTTTTTCTTTCTTTTTGTGGATTTGGTGGATGGGTCAACACCCATTGAGGTTGTTATGTAACTGTTTTCGTCTCTCCTTTAGTATAAAGCCAGCCCACTTAATTACAGTATACATAGTGAATAAAACCTTCAAAAAAACCCTTAAAGTATCAATTGTGCAAGCAGAGATTACTTGGCTCTTTTTAGTAATGTTTCTTGCTTATTTATAAATATTTACAAATTGTACATAGAAGAATATTTCTTCTACATTTCATGTGATGTTAAGTGTAAATTAAAGAACCCACCCATTTTATGTATATGTGTACAATCAGCTCTTTGTTAAACTACTTCTATACCATAAACATTATCAGATTTACTAACTGTAAGCCAAAATAATTTGTCGTTGACTTGTAAAAATGTTTTTATAAATAAATATACTATGACTCTAGTATCCGATGGGCTTCTCAATTTTGGATAGGAAATCTATGGCGATGACAATCCGCTCAAAGTGCTACATGTTCAAGTGTCTGATCGAATCAGGGCTGCTGCCAGAGCAGGAGACCGCGGTGCCTGCTGCCCACAGCCGTTTGCGCACTCAGCGCCTTTTCTGCCTGTTGCGGCCCGGCCCCCGCCGCCCCGCCCCGCCTCACCTCGCCGCCGAGCCGCTGCCTGCTGCTGTTGCTGGCCGTGGCCGTGTGTCAGTCAGTCGAGTGGGCGCCGCTGTCTGGTGCGCTTCGCTCTGCCGCTGTCAGCCTGCCCACCACAGCTGCGAGGCCGCGCTTGGCGATCGCACCTGCGAGCGCGAGCGAACCGGGCTGTCATTCGCCGCAGTTGCTTACAAAACAGTGCGACTCTTCACCGCACTGGGCACGGCGCGGACGCCCGCCCCAACCCGGTGCATACCCTGCACCCCGTGCCCGTGGTGCTCATCTCAGCCTCCCGTCCGAAGCAGACCGTGTCCTGAGCCCCCTCACCTCACAGGCTCCGTGTTATGTAACGTGATCTGTCCAGCTCGCTGAGGCGCTAAAACGGATACGCCATTGTATCTACTCCCAACCGCAGGAAAGGTGAGTCTTTGCTCGTGCTCAGTCGTGAGGGAAGGGCGCCGTGCTGTCTAGGACGATGATGGAGGTGTCCCATCACAAGGGGAAGGGGGGGAGGGCAAGGGCCGCGTGGGAGGGGCGCGCTCGTTCTTAGTTGTCAAGTGCTGCTGTAATCGCCTATACGGCGTCGTTACGGCCTCATTACTGTTCCCGTATGCCTGTTTTGCTGTTGTAAGTGTACGTGGTTTACGCCGATTTCGAGTCTTATCTGAAGCCCCCCCCCCCCCGCTCCTTCTCCCTTTCTTTAGCGGGAGCCCTCTGCCTGTTTGGCCCTGTTGAACGGCGTGCATTGTCTCATCTTTTTGCCGTGCCGTGAGCCGCCCGCCCTATCTTACCTTATCTCGTAGCTGAGCAGCAGCGGCGGCGCGTTTTTGTGCAACATGTTTCATTTTTTTTTCTGCCGGTGCGTTTTTAAATGAAGAGGTTCCTGCTCCTGTGAACCACGGCTTTCGTCGCACCACGAGACCTCTGATAGCGCCTCCTCCCTCGCATTCCATTCCAACGCATCCCGCAGCAGCAGCAGCAGCAAGGTCTGTCGCTGCCAGGCACTCTCTCGCTCGGTAGTGCTCGCTCGGGGATTACGACTGGCATCAAGCGACAGGGAGGCGCCTACTGTCTCCTGTATGCGTTACGCAAAGCGCGAGGGAATTCCTTCTGTCTCGCGACGGGCCTACCGGCCTCCCTGTGTGAGGAGAGCCACACCCCCCAGGAGGGAGCGCAGCGCGATAGCCAGCCGTGCGAGTGAGTGCGGCGGGTATGGCGACACGGGAGTCTGCGGTCCGACAAGACGATACGCGATGATATGCTTTCTTTTTGATTGGTGTCGTTGTTGATTAGTCGCCCCGCCCTCTGTGCTTTCGGGGGCGCGCGTTGTGACAGCTAGCATTGTTCAAGACGTCGAGGTTTCGGAGAGGCTATCGATAAGGCGCGCGGATGGGCAGGAAGGGCATTTATGCACGCTAAAAGTAACTGCTTGGTTTCCAAGCAAAAGTGGCAATTTTCGTGCATAAAGTGTTTGGAAATTACCACATTTGCTTGGAAACCAAGCAGACACTCATGGCGTGTGCCGAGTGTTATCCTCCTTTGCTACGCCACGGGCTTGGGAGGAGGAATGAAAAGGGGGTACGGAGGGGCAGGAAAGAAAGGAAGGGACAGGTCACGTCAGGGTAACTCCAGTTACTCGCGGACCGTGACTGCATGGCCTGGCATTCGCCCACCTCCCCGCCCCTTTTGCAGAACAGATACGGTATCTCCCTGAAGGATTTTGACTGTGCAGCGCGGCGGCGGCGCCGACGTGTGTTGACTTGACTGACTGGCGCGGGTGCCGTCGGCGTCGTTAGGGACGTCCGCGGGCGAGCTTGGGCCTAATGCGACACCTGTTCGTGTCGCCGGCGCCGTGCCGCGGGCGCGGGGGCGCGCAGGGCACACTCGTCAAAATGTTGTTTAGAGAAGTGTGCTCGGCGGCGACGACGACGGGTGGCATGTACTTGCTCGGCAACGGTGCGGGTACAATAGCTGCGTACGACACGTGTTTTGTGTACGAGTCGTACGGGTACCGAGAGCGTCCGACATGTGGGGGCGGGACACGGGCGGGCCGGGTTATTGGGGGG
>NW_026267306.1:577409-587523 GCF_000697945.3 Frankliniella occidentalis | reverse complement strand
CTTGACTGGCTGACCTGCGGCGGGGCGGGGCTGCCTCCTCCTGGGTGCCTGCGCGGCCCAGGACGAGTGCCTGTTGAGAGACGCAGAGTGTTACGTGGTCGTCTCTCTCTCCTTTCCTTCGGCCACGAGGATTTACAGACCGCGTTTCGGAGACAGTTGGCCGCGCTAGTCCGCTGGCCCGGACAAGGACCCCGAGCCGAGCCGAGCGCCCGAGGGAGACTTCCCTTCCCTTTGTTTTGGAACATCCCGAATTATGGTTGAAGCTTTGTTAATTACTGTACCGGCACCGTTTGCAGCCGTCGAACGTGTGCTTGTCGTAGCATTTGCCTCATAACGTTAAGCGGAACGATATTCTCTGAACCGAAAACCTTGCTATTCGTGCCATTTTCGTGCGTCTGGGTGGTACGGCACCGCGATAAGGAATCGACCAGAAAGTACGTCTGCGTCATTTGTCGTTATGAACCTCTGCCAGGTTTCAGCCTATGCAAGCTCTCATAGCGCCTGGTAGGTAGGCAACATCTTGCATTCACCGCATACGTGTACTGCGGGATGGCCTACCCCGAGTCTTGCAGGCGCCTAGCTCCTGTAATTTGCCGAATGACTCTGCTAAAAACGACCGTAATTCATGGACGATCCTTAAGAGAATGGGTGTACACTGACTAGAAGTCAAAAATTATAGGTTGATTGGGTAATTACTGGGTCTGACTTGACAAATGACTTGATTGGGAAATTGACCAGACTTAAAGAACACTTCACTTTGAAACGTGCATAAGTTTTTACGCGGCCTCTTTTTGTGCCTATATAGGCATATCAATGCCTGTCACTAGTTCACAACTGTCGTCCGATTGCTAAATAATTTGGGCCGCTCCTCCACCTCCCTTTGGTTCTTTCTTATTTGCTCCACTCCGGAATCTTACCGTCCGCTAACCGTGTCAGCGGCAGAGTGTTTCTGACAGTGTTGATCACGTGACTCGAAGGCCGCCGCAGCAGCTGTAGTGTAGCAGCCTTCTCGGTCATCATGCATTTCGGCTAGCTGGGGAGTGAGGAGGATGAGGAGTAGTTGGGCGTCGCGCCGTTTGGACTGTTAATCGCGTTACGTTTTTATTACCACACTAGGCGGAATATCGTCGGCGGATCTAAATCCCCCAGCAGCGCGGCACGTCCGTTTTGCTCGTCTCGTGACACGGTATCGGCATTTGTTTGCGCGATAGGCTAGGCAGGGCTTTTCCTTTCTGCTCTGCTGACCCCTTTCCTTTCCCTTCTCTTGTTTTTGTTTGCCCCGGGCCGGTGCTTGAAGTGCCCGGCCCGGGCCGCGGGTGCTGCGCCGTGATAAGCCTGTCGGCCCCGGGGTCCCCGGACCCTTACCGCCGCCGCGGCTGCATGTCTGTCAGAGGCCGGCCGCTGCCGCTGTCCAGAGAGCCAGCCACGCCTTGTGCAGCCTGCTGCGTGCGGCTCGACTCCAGCTTCCCAAGGTCGCATAGCATTTGTAGGATCGAACCGAGTAGTGTGTGTGGTTGGTGTGGGTGACGACTTATGAGGCGGTTTCGAACGCCAGTCTCGCTAAGTACATTCTCTACCACCGTCCCCTCCCCATTTGAGACGGAGGCAATAACCTGCTGCCTCGACAATAGGGAAGTTTCTGTTTTAACTTCTTTATGGTTCTCTATCTCTCTAGATTAGGTCATCCCGACAGCCAGATCAGCTACAATGTGAGGACGGATTACTCTAATGGCCCGAGAGTAAGGACGCAATGCGTTAGTGTGTGGTGGCAAATGGGGGTTCGATGCTGATGACGGTCTCGGCGGCCACATTGGTCGGCGTCATCAAAGACCTAAAAGAGAAACGGATCTAGGTGCACTTCAAAGAAAGTAAAAGGCGCTTGCACCTTTTGACCAGAGAAAAATAATTGTGTTTGCCAAGGTGCCCCACCCTGAACGGATTCGGTGTGTCCGTGTCCGCCACTGTCCGCCCACCCGAGCAGGTGTCCGCCACTCTGGACTTTTTGCTGGCTGAAAGTTGATGAAGGTGGACATCTGTCCGGGAGAGCACACCGAACGCGGACATGCTGTGATCGCGTTCAGTGTGGTTGGGGGCACCTTCAGCTGAACGCACTCTTCGCCTAGGTTTCAACACGGTACAATAGCCGTGACCCCCGCGGGGGGAGATAGCTCGTGCACCACGTGTGCCGTAGTCCACACTCGATACGCATGTTGTGTCATTGGCCTGTGGGGCGGCAGATCAGCGAGTGGTGTCTAAGGGCGGGAGAGGGGGGGGGGGCGAGGGGCACTTACACGCGCGGGCGGCCAGTGCGCGCTGACCATGTGCGGTGCATGAATGTGTGAATGTATGAGTGCTTGGGCACGCGATTTGACCCTCCAAGGCTGGGTCCCATGGCCCGTGGGTCGGTCGCGCTACTGACCTGCTTGTGTTATTGGCGCCCCGATAACTTGTGACGTTCAGCTCGTCAGTCTGGCGCGGCACTATGCCCTGATAAGGGTCGTCGTGAGATCCGTCGAGGTCCACGAGGGACCCGATGATGACTGCACCTCTGCGTATTGTCGCTTTCATCTGACTGATACCGTCTTTCTCTGTCCCTCTCTGCAGAGCGTAGCAGCTGATCATGGCCTTGGCTGGCTTGTGGCGGGCGATGACCCGCCGGAAGGTGGTGGACTTGGCGCCGTCCTCGCCGACGCCGTCCACGTCGGCCGAGACAGCCTCGTCCTCGTCGTCGGCCCCGTCGTCGTCGGGGGCCCCGCTGGCCCGCGTCCTCAACACGTACGACCTGACGGCCTTGGGCGTCGGCTCGACCCTGGGCGTGGGCGTCTATGTACTGGCTGGGTCGGTGGCCAGGGAGGCTGCCGGCCCCGCCGTGGTCATCTCCTTCGCCGTGGCCGCCATCGCGTCCATCTTCGCGGGTAAGTGAACGTAGCTGCTGCGCAATAATCCCCCCCCCACACACACACACACCTCCACACGCACACTATTTTCCGTGTGTTCGCCCACTTTTTGCTTGCGTACGTCGTATTTACCGTGTGGTCTTTTTTGGCCTTTATCGTTCGTTTCCTGACCCCGTCGCGCTGCCACGTCCCGTCAGGGAATGCCTGGCCCTGGCCCGTTACATAAGGGTCGCTAGCTCCCCTCCGGCTGCAGCGTTAGTAGTGTTGGGGTGGGCCTGTCTTCGACCCACCCACCCCGACCACCCTTGCACGCCCCCGCGCCCATTGAGCGCGCACTATAGTGGCGAAATGCGTACTCTACCTGAGAAATCTCAGAACCTTTTCTTTTATCATCACGAAACTGCGTCAATATTTGGTGGGATGCGTATCGGCGCGGGATCGTCAAAACAGTTTCTGGTGGATTTCCGCGCACGTGGTGGTATTGGCGTCAGGTGGATGCTGGCGTCAGGCGTCATCCAGTGTTTTGACGGCAGAGTCTTATCTGTGTGCGGCCTGGCCGTGGGTGCTGATGTCCTCAAACGGTTCTGTATTCTTGTTGCACAGGTCTGTGCTACGCTGAGTTCGGCTCCCGCGTCCCTCTGGCCGGCTCCGCCTACATCTACAGCTATGTCAGCATTGGGGAGTTCATGGCGTTCATCATTGGCTGGAACCTCATCATGGAGTACGTGATTGGTAAGCTGCCTTGTGTTTACTTGCGAGAGAGGAGGGCGCCTCCGTCGAGTGTGGCGAGGGCGAGCCCGCGGCTAAACCCGCGGCGACCCGGCGCGGCGAACGCCGTGGATGTAGGCAGCCCAACTAACACTGCAGTATGATAGCTGGCGGGATGGTGTAGTTTTAGGCGCTACAGGACGCAGTTCTTGCATTCTTTTAATTACAAGAAAGTATTAATTTATGCATGCATAGTTTTTTGAGAATGGTAAATTGTGATTACTTTGACCATATGCTTTTATTTTTTTGTTTTTGTTGCAGGTTGTGCGAGTGTTGCTCGCGGCCTCAGCAACTATCTGGATCAATTGTTCGGCAACGTGATGCAGACGAGCTTCCAAAGTGTTGTACACCTTCACGTTTCATTCCTCTCTCCCTATATTGACTTTTTCTCATTTATAATATCGTTCCTCTTGTCGGGTAAGGAGCTAACAAGCTGGCTGTTTTTTGCCAGTTCGGGAATAGTCACAAATCTTGCATGACCATATTTATTAATGTTTATATATTCTTCTTGCAGTTGTTCTAGCTTTCGGTGTGAAGGAGTCAATGTCTCTAAATAATCTATTCACAGCCGTTAATATGGCTGTGGTTTTGTTTGTGATAGTTGCTGGAGCATTCAATGGTAAGTTTACTTTGGCTGTAATACATTTACAATTATCTACAACAAAATTTCACCCGCACACTTATTACCTGTTCCTCCAGCGGACATAGCAAACTGGCAAATAGATCCAGCAAAAGTTGCCCCCGATGTAGTGGCAGATCACAAACTAGGGAAAGGAGGGTTTTTACCGTTTGGAGTTATGGGAGTTTTACGAGGAGCTGCTACATGCTTTTATGGTTTTATTGGCTTTGACTGTATTGCTACCACAGGTTTGTATATCACTCATTGGTCTTTTTGTAGTTTAAACACATGCAATATATTGATGTTTTCTTATTTTTATCTCTAGGAGAAGAAGTGAAGAATCCAAAGAGAGCTATTCCGATTTCAATTATAGTCTCCCTTATCATTATATTCTTAGCCTACTTTGGTGTTTCTGCAGTGCTCACGCTCATGTGGCCATACTATCTTCAGGTTGAGTGTTAATTTGTTTAGTTAGAGAAATATTTTCTAAATTCAGGAGATTAAAATTTTTTAATATCCTATTTTTAGGACCCAGATGCTCCTCTTCCTTTTGTGTTCCAAGAAATTGGGTGGCCATTTGCTCAGTGGACTGTTGCCATTGGAGGAATTTTTGGTTTATTTGCAAGGTAATACAATTTTGGCTGGTTATTTAATTATTCTAAACTGTTCTACAATTAAAGTATTCTGCTTTCAGTTTGTTTGGAGCAATGTATCCACTTCCTCGAGTCATATATGCCATGGCAAATGACGGTCTTATTTTCAAATTTTTGGGAGAAGTTCATCCAAAGTACAAGACTCCTCTTGTTGGAACTCTTTTGGCGGGCTTAATAACAGGTATTCATTTTTTAACATCCTAATTATGCTTAACATTTCTATATTTTGCAAAGGATGTATTAAATTAATAATTCTAAAATTATTTCCTTAGGTATCATGGCAGCATTATTTAAACTGCAGCAACTAGTGGCAATGTTGTCTTTTGGCACTCTTGTTGCCTACACAATTGTTGCTGCATGTGTCCTTCTCTTAAGGTATGTATATAATTCTCCTTTCGTCTCTTTAGATGGAACTGTTCTATGACAAAAATCAATATAGCTTCTGTGAATGTGATGTCATATCAGTGAAATCTATGTTCTATGTCCATATGTGTAAGTGCTGCGGAAAAGCTTCCTGTTCTGTTAGCTTACTTTTAATTTTGATTCTAAATTTAAGTAAATGGGGGATCCAATGACATGTAGAACAGTCTCATGCATATAATTTTGAAATATCTTAGGTACAAATACTCAGTTTCTGAAACTGATGATAAACCCGAAGAAGCAGTTTCTCTTCTGAATGATTCAGATGACATGTAAGCACTGCATCATGTCATTTGCTAGTTTTTCTGGTGATGCGCAGTATTTGCTTTGCTTTTTTGGGTTTGCTTAGTAACTTGAAACTTTGTTGCTTGTTGTGTGGAGTGGCATAATACGAACAAATACTTTGTGCTTGTAGTTTGGAGTGTACAGTACGACAGTACCGACTTTTGAGCTTGTCTTAATTTGTTAGTGGAATACAAAAAAGTGTTTGTTTTTAAAAGTTTGATTTTGCTTGTTTTCTTAAATAACTACCCTACAGCAGGTATGCATTATATATGTCCTCATGCATTAATATGTATTTTTAAAACTTATTTTCAGATACAGGTGCTATGAGTCTGATGAAATCGCTGTAACTGACTACAAGGAAACTACAAATCTGGTTTCTCTTAAAGAGAGGCCCACTATTTCAAAACTCTTTGCTCAAGTGTTCAATTCTCAAGGCCTAAAAAGTCCAACTGCAGTCAGTAGTCGACTTGTCAGCATTTTGGTTGTTCTTTACTGTATGTACATGCAACTCATGTGTTTTAAAATAAGACGGTTTTTCATATAAAATAATTTTCTCTTTATTTTTTCTGTAGGTGGACTCTCTGTTGCCCTAGGACTATGTTTGGTGCACATGGAATATGGGCTGATGTATGGGGAATGGCTCCCACTGTCTCTAGTTTGTGTGCTAAGTTCGCTCCTCCTGATTGTTGTACTGTCAATGGCTCTTCAGCCCAGTTCTAACATGGAACTTCCTTTCAAGGTATTATCCAATGTTCTGCTGTCTTACAAAGTTCCCTCTAAAATAAAATAAAGCTGTGTTAATGATCCACTATTTTTCTCTTTGGCAGGTTCCTTTTGTTCCAGTCATACCTGCTCTTAGTATTCTTCTGAACATTTACCTCATTCTGATGTCAGATGCTCAGACCTGTATCAGATTCGGTATCTGGATGGCAATTGGTAAGTTCCAGTACCTATTTCTATGTAGACCACATATTTTGGTTTTTTGGGGGTTTGGTTTTTTCCAGTACTTCCTGGTACTTCTCTTGCTTTTTTTTTCTTTGAATTTTGAAATGCATGTACATTTAGCTGATTGATCCTTAAAAATTGCACTGTAATTCTGATGTCTCACAAAAGAAATTCCTCTGCCTCTATAAATTATAGCTACTACTGGGTATTTGGTTAATTTTTGCCTGTTAATCTTATTGCTTTTTGAATTGGTCAGGTGTACCTGTGGGACTTTTCTTCATTGCACCTGTGATACTCTACTTCATTTCACTTGCATGCCGCTCCTTCTTGAACTGCTGTGGTTCACCTCCAGCCTCCTTTGCACGGCCTCAGGCACCTCTCACCTTAGGAATGCCATCAGTACTCGAAATTAACAAAGTGTCTCCATTGAACGGAACTGTTAAGGGAAATGGAGGTATAGAAAATTTATGTTTTGGGAAGGAAATGGCACAGAGTACAGAATCGTTAATGGTTGAAAAATGTTCCATTGAGGTGAAAGTTCAGTGTGCCACACCAATCCCAACAGATAGCAGTAGTGAAGACATTAATTTTTCAGTTGTGCAACCAGTAGAAATAGCTATCAATACAAATAGTGGCATTAATGTATGCTCTAATGATTCACCTGTGAGTGACTGCCTTGAAAGTTCAAAGTTGGATGATGTCAGTCTAGATCATGCAGACTTCTTTTCTGATTCTGATGGTGATACCTCAATTACTGAAGTTGCAAATGATTTGCTGTCAATTATAGAACAGAATGAAATTAAGATTCAAGGTGACTTAAGTCAAAGTAATGAAGCTAAGGGTTTGGATTATAGCATGCAATCAATTGAGGCAGCACTTGTATCCAGTCCTGGTATATCTTTAGAAACTCATAATGTCGTATCTGAGCTATGCAATGATCAAAAGTCCAATTTTGAAGATCATGATGAGGATGTTAGAAGTTTATATCCAGATGTTGTTGTTATATCATCTTCTGAAGAAGACATTCAATCACGAAAAAGTAGTATTACAAACAGTGATGTGCTAAAGGACAGTATTGCCCCAGATCCTATTCATAAAACAAATATTTCACGTGCAAATGATGGAACGTTTGATACTAATCCATCTCAACGCTCTTGTCAAGATCCTACTAATTCATTCCTTATTGACATAGGTGAAACAGAGAGCGAACCTACTGAAAAAACATCCGTGAAATTTGGCCTGTGTGAATCAGAAAGCATTCCTGTTATTAAACGAAAAGAAAGCTCTGGTGTAGAATGTGAGGCAACATATCCCTTAAAAAATCCAAACTTTGTTAAATCTCTTGAAAAAATTATCGGGGCGCAAACAGTAAAAATTAAGTCGAGATCTCACCCTCCACTCCTTAAAACAATGTCCATGACTTCTATAGCTTCATCACCAGAACGACAGTCAACTTCTATTGCACCCAATGTTCTATCAAAACTGGAAAGTACTAAGTCCCTTAAAGAAATAGAATTTGAACAACCGGATGAAGTCAGTCCAGTTAAGTCTGCTGATAATTCTGATAACTCCTCTAATGAAGATGACAGCACTCCCATTGGAGACATTAAAGCAAAGTTGGAAATGATTCTATCTAGTAATATTAGCTGCGGTGTTGTTGGCTCTCCTATTTCAAAATCAAGTCCAAAGGAATTCAGTCAACCCTTGCATGGTGATGGGTCAAGTAGTGATGTTTCTGGTAATGAAGTTGCAGAGAACCATTCCACTGAAATTTTGCATTCAGAAGAAGTTGAAGAAACTAGGAGGCGTATGCGTAGTGTATTAGGAACATTAAAACTTAAGAGTCAAAGTACAGATCCCATTCAAAATGCAGATTCCAACATTAATCTGCAATCCCCACATTCTGAAGAAATGGATGAGACAAGGAAACGCATGCTGAATGTGTTAGGGACATTAAAACTACGTAGCCAAAATCAGCAAACGTCTCCTTAGCTGGTTGGGTACTTTCCATATGTTGGCATGGCAATGGTTATAACATGGTTATGGGTAGTGTAAAATTGCATGTTAAAGGGAGAATTGGTGAATGTGTTTAACTACTACTTTGTAAATTTTGTACTGGTACTGTTGTACACTGTAGCTTCAGTGTTTCATTAGTCTTTTCTTTACTCTCTTCAGGACTGAGTATTTACTTCTTCTATGGTCTGAAGAACAGTAGTGAAAATAAGAGCTCCAGATCTGCCTACACAACTGTTGCAAAACCTGAGGGAGACAAAAAGAAAAATTACAATTAAATTGTTATTTATTACCATAAAGATATAACAAATTATTGTGATTCTAGAAGCTGTACCTTTTTGAAAATTACTTGCCTAGCCTATCATGCATTAACTTATGTGGTTTCTTTCATCTAGTCCTTGACTCTGTCAAGAGGAAGACCGCTTATTTTATTATTTGTCAAAATTAGTGACATGATACAACTTAAATTCTGTCTGTAATCAACTAAATGTCTAAACCTGGGGTTTACTGTTTTGTTATGAAGACTGTTCAATTTTATTCTTACCGACTTGCCATGTAATAACTTTCTTAAACAATTTGTGTTCATTACTCCCAAAGTTGAGCATTGTTTCCATTAAAAATGGAAATGACTCTTATTATAAAATTGCTAAACAGTACTGTGTATTGTTATACATACATGTTACACATATTGTGTACCGAGTTCCACAATGGAGTTCTGTTTTTATTTTATATAAATGTTTTAATTTATGTGCAACTACAATTAGGATGTGGACTCATTTCTTAATAAATCTGTGATTGTAGAATGCCTGCTGTGTACAGAAACACATAAATTGCAAGCAGATATCTGTGATATGTTAAAAGTATTGTTGCTATAATTATGTTAAAATACCAATAGAAAATATTTTTTTTTAATACAAGTTAAGATAAAATTTTAAGCTATGGTGCAATATTATTTAACCCCATTCTTAAATTTATATCATGATGAAAATTGGTGAAAGTGATTGATGGGTTCACAACACATTGGGAATTATTTCCCTACCACTTGGGCGAACCTCAGTCAAAGAAATAAAGGGCATAATTAAGTTTCATCAACCCTGGCGGTCAAGAAAAAAAAATAAAAATCTCAATATTCAGAGGACGAAATGGCCTGTTGGTGGAACTATCTGAACTATTATCTTTCTTTAAATGATGGCCAAAGTCTTCCTTATCTTTGCATTTTTAACGAAATTTGAATTGGACGGGGGTCAACTACGAGACTGGAAAAAGAGGGGTCCCAAAAACCATTGGCGAATACACAATCACACGGTGACCAGCATATTTTGGAGCAGCGCTACTAAAAGCGCCTGCTGCGCGCTGGGTAGGCCGACCCGCAAGGCAGCTGTGTGAAGCCGGTGGCCCGCCCTGAGCGGGCTCCCTAAGCAGCGGAGCGGGAGGGGTGGAGATGCGCAGGGCACACCAAATCAAAATTACCTCGAAAGTGGATGAAGTGACTTGGAAAATAAATTGTTTTGAAA
>NW_026267306.1:570385-574038 GCF_000697945.3 Frankliniella occidentalis | reverse complement strand
CTCCTCGACGCGCTGCAGCCCGGGTCGAAATCTTGGCCAAAAGGCCAATAAATGCACGCTCCGCTAGCCTAACCTAACCTCCACGCGCCCGGGGGCTCATTTCCTGGCCATTTTCCTTGTTTCTGGCCAGGAGTCGACCCGGGCTGCAGCGCGTCGAGGAGGTGGACTTGAACCGACCTGAACGCGTGCATTAGGGGAGACCAAGACTCGTAAAGCAGGACCGACCTCTGAACTCTCCACTGACAAGTGGAGCCGACAGCCGAGTGGGGAGCGCACTGGGGTGTGGTCTAGAAACCGTCGGCCCAGGGATCGACTCCCAGCCGTAGAACTTTTTTCCCGCTCTGTTGAGCATGTCTTCGGGAGTGAGCGACAGGCCAGATGCGCATGTCGCCGGGAGCGGACCAACAGAGCGAGAAAAAAAGTTACGCTGCTGGGATTCGATCCCAGGGCCGACGGTTTCCGGACCACACCCCAGCGGGCTCGCCACTCAGCTGTCGCCTGCTCCTGTGAACGGAACGGTCAGAACTCGGTCCTGCTTTAAGGTTGTTGATCTGCCGTATTGCACGCGTTCTGGTCGGTTCGAGTCCACCTCCTCGACGCGCTGCAGCCCGGGTCGAAATTTGGCCAGAAACACGGGAAAAGGCCAATAAATGGAACCTAACCTAACCTCCACGCGCCCGGGGGGCTCATTTGCTGGCCATTTTCCTTGTTTCTGGCCAGTAGTCGACCCGGGCTGCAGCGCGTCGAGGAGGTGGACTTGAACCGACCTGAACGCGTGCATTAGGGGAGACCAAGACTCGTAAAGCAGGACCGCCTCTGAACTCTCCACTGACAAGTGGAGCCGACAGCCGAGTGGCGAACGCGCTGGTGTGTGGTCCACAAGACACCGTCCGCCCGGGGGTCGAGTACTGGTCGGGGCGAACAGTTTGATTATTTTTTTTTTTGGGGGGGGGGGGGTACGGGTGGTGCTGGTGAGTAGGCGGTCAAGTCCACCTTCCCGTGCCGACTGGTTACAAAGTTCTGCGGCTGGGATTCGATCCCTTGGCCGACGGTATCCGGACCACACGCCAGGGCGCTCGCCACTCAGCTGAGCTGTCGCTTGCTCCTTTCCACAGATAGGTCAGAAATTGGTCCTGTCTTAGGGGTTTTGATCTGCCGTATTGCACGCGTTCACAAGGACTAAGATCTCATTGGTAAATCTTGTAAAAGTACAATGGGTCAGTGCTAAATACTTTTAAAGACATCTTTATTATTCATGAAAAAATACAGATCATCTTGGCCGAAGAATTTTGTGACATATTGATTAGTGCCTGAGGCAAGTAAGAAAACTGTAGAATGTTTTTGTTATACACTTAATATTTACAAAATATATAACATTTGCATTAAAATATACTTTGATACACACCAGCACAATATCTGAATGCTGACAGTTTTTGATTTGGCCTACCGAAACCAAGAACAACCATTCAATTGAAAAGAAAGAGAGCAAACATACAATACAGTCAACACTAAATACCAAGAATTTTACAAAAACAAGAGAAGAAAAAAGATAAACATTTGCAGGGTGAATAGGCACTCTACAGTCAAAGGGCGTCGTTGCTTAGAAAATCAAATTTTCTAAACTTTACAGGAGATGCAATAAAAGTAAGAGTAATAAGCACACGTCCAGATTCAGAGGCATAAACATAGTACAAAAATGAACTTATAGAAAATCACCATACCAAAATAAACACACAAAAAAACACAATAGCTAACGAATGTTTTTTGAACAAACAGTACATAGAACTCTGAATAGAAAATCGCTGCAGGGTTGACTGACTAGATTGCACTATTGAAGTGTAAACCGCATGCTGTTCTATAACTAATAGCACAAATTCCAGGAATTGAGGTCAATATTGCTATTAACTGTTTGAAGTATATTTTTGCTATTTTTAAGAGCCAAAAACTATTTCTTACAAGGAAAAACTAATTAGGTGCTGCTTATTGATTAACACTAACTTCAGTTTTGTCATCTTATGCCTTAAAGGAAGACATTGAGTTATAAAGTTTACAATTGTCAAGTGAATGGGACATCCTTGTTTTAATATGTAATCTACTCTTATGATTAACCATTCATCTACAGTCAGTCTTTGAATCAGTGTCATTCCGTCGGATTCGACCCTCCTGTTACAAGCATTTCACAAATCGCAGCCAAAAACCGCTGTAATTGAAGCAGTGAGTTTAACTCTTATTGCAGAAATCAACAACGCGTCATACAAACATTTTGAACCCACAACCACGACGCAATCGGTAATTTGAACACTGGCGCTCTATTCAGCATTTCAGCCATGGAGGGTGGACGGTTCCGGAGGAGTCACAACTTAAGAATACGGCATAGCAAAGCTGGGCTGGGCGCCGTTCAGGACGTTGAAGAGGACGGCGAACATGGTGCAGGCAGCGTACACCCCGAGTGAGACCCACCACAGCAGCTGCTCGTGCAGCTTCTGCTCGAAGTTCTTGAGCACGAGCAGGCCGATGGTGAGGCCGGCCAGGGCGCCCGTCAGGTGCGCGACGTAGGACACGGGCCTGCTGACAAGCACGGGGCCGACGAGGGGGCCGCTGGCACCCGTCGCGCCCCCGAGGCCGCCGATGAGCGCCTCCCCGGGGCTCAGCCCGCCCAGCCCGGCGCTCAGCGCCAGGGTGTCGGCCGCGTAGCGCCCGTAGATGGCGAAGCCCACGTCAGCGCTCGCTGCAACAGAGATACACGTCACCACGGTGCCCCCAGGGGTGCTGGCAGAAACTGGGCTCCACCGGCCACAAAGAAACAAACGCCTTTCTAGAGTCGCAACAACAAAAACAAACTCACCCACGACAAAGATGCCAATGAGGCGCACAATGCCGAACTCCATGTTGTTGTAGTTCTGAAAGCAAACAAAAGGCAGTGCTTTAATAAATCCGCTCTCTCGTTCTCGAGAGGATCAACATCATCAAGGAGGAGGAGGAGGAGACGCGCCCGGTCGTGTCGGGGCGCGGCGGTGCCGCTCGGCCCATAGAGCCACCGCGGACAGTCGGCCTGCGGTGTAGGGCGAGCCTTATACAGTGAGCACTTAGCGTCTGCCAAATGAGGCAGCCCAGCCCGGTGTCGGCTCAGAGCCGCTCTGCGCCGCTCTGCGCCGCTCTGCGCGGGCGAGAGGCAGCCGCCCGGCGATAGCTGTCTCTGTAGTGACGGCCATAGGACTAAGTTGTCGCGGCCAGGCGGAACTCATGTCGGTGTGAGAACGGCATGCAGCCAGTGCCTCGCCACGACAGGCGGGCGGGGGGACTGACCGCCGAAATGTACAGCAAAGGGTTGAATTTAAATGTGAACAGAACTTACCAGCAGGACGTTGGCGAGGTGCGCCGCCAGCAGGGCGTACACGCCGCCCGAGGCGCCCACCAGGTAGACGTCGGCGTCGAACACGGACGTCCCCAAGGAACCTGATGGCAGAGGAGAGCAGCGTCAGCAGATTATAGAGGGGTGGTGAAAGTGACATATCACAAGGACTGCCTGGATGAGTCGGCTGCCTACCTACCCGAGATACCCGCGAGCGCAGGACTTCCCCCCGTAACGCCCCGCTCTGCACCGCCCCCGCCCCGTAGCTCAGCGAGGGGCCGAGGGCGGGCCGGCCAGCGCC
>NW_026267306.1:569478-570335 GCF_000697945.3 Frankliniella occidentalis | reverse complement strand
GGGGGCTGGTAGCCTAGCGTGTTAAAGCGTGATCGTTGGCAGATCCTGGGGATGGTCGGTGGTTCGAATCTCGTCCGCGATCATTTTTCCTACCTCGCCCGAGTGTCCGAGTGTCTTCGGGCGTCAGTCACAGCTGAGATCTGGATGCCGCCGAAAGTTGTCTCATGTACCGTTCCGTCGTGGCCAAGTCGGTAGCGTCCGGGCTCGGTATGAACCTGGTCGCTGGTTCGAATCTCGGCCGGGTGATGGTGATATTTTTCGCGCTCCGCTGCCCATGATTTAGCCGCTGCGACACCTGATGTGGTGAGCCGGTACGCAAACAGTCGCTGGTTCGAATCTAGTCGACAAAACCCTTTTGCCCTTCTGCCAGCCATATGTTTCGGGGTGTGAGTGAGGCACAGCGGACATAAGCTTCACCTATTGCAAAGCCTCATCATTGGCTCAGTTGATAGAGCGCGCACCCGGGACGCGGATGGTTGTCGGTTCGAATGTTCGAATACTGACCGAAGCTCATTTTTTCCTATCTAGTAGTTTGCGGCGCGGGGACGAAGGGTTATAGGACAAAAGACCAGCCGATATGGGGAGGTGGACTTGACAGCCTACTCAGCAGCAGGCCACGCCAACCCCCACCCCACCCCCTCTGCAAAAAAAAAAATATTGTTCGCCCTCACCAGGACTCGACCCCTTGGACGACTGAGTCTTGTGCACCAAGCCCCAGCGTGCTCGCCACTCGGCTGTCGGCTCCACTTGTTAGCGAAGAGTTCAGAACTCGGTCCTTCTTTACGAGTCTTGGTCTCCCGGATTGCACGCGTTCAGGTCGGGTCCACCTCCTCGACGCGCTGCAGCCCGGGTCGACT
>NW_026267306.1:559559-564085 GCF_000697945.3 Frankliniella occidentalis | reverse complement strand
GGGTTCGGAAAAGGGGGTGAGGGGCGACGACGGTAGAGAGGAGGCATAAAGAGCAACGCGACCAGTCTAGTCTACGACCCGTCTAGACTAGTGCGAGTACTACCAGGCACTCAAGGCACTACTAGGGTAGGGTACCGCCGGGTAGGACAGGACCGGGCGTCCCCCAGGCCAGCCACGCGAGTCATAAGAAGTGCGAAAAAGTCGATGGATCTAGTTGACAGTTATAGAAAGAAAGAGATACCGAAGATGACAGGTCACAGGTCAGCGACCCCCACACCAATCAATGCGGGCAGCGAGCGAGGAGCCCCATTTTGAGCTCCGCGTCGTGCCAATAAGAGGACGAGATGATAACGTTTGTCGTCTTATTTCTTTCGCCCTTTTCTCGCGGCAGGGTACGTCACAGTGCCTGCTCCGCCCCGCCCCGTCCTCGCGTGCGCAGGCGCCGTATTTCGCAATGCAGTAATGCAGTATGCGTACCACTGCGTTCTAACAGTCCGTGAAATGCAGTGCAGTGCCATAACTACCATCCGCTGGCTTTCTTTCTACCATTATATACCTCCTCAACCCACCCACAAGCACAGCTCAGCACAGCCACCCCGGCCGAGCGCCTCGCGTTCATGAACTGAGAAAATCGAAAACTTGAAAATACTAGTAAAGAAACAAGCGAGCTAGAAAAGGGCTCGCGCGCCAGGCCGCCGCGCCGGGACCGGGCCTCTGAGTGGCGGCCCGGTCAGCCTGCGAGGTAGGCAATCGAGGAGGCGCGACGCAGCGGCGCGCGACGGGAGTGCCTACCCAGCCCCGGCCTCCGCCGCTGCCGCTCCGAACGATCTGTGCCGCTGCCGGCGCTACTCGCTCTTTCTCTCTTTCTCTCTCTCTCTCGCGCTCTCGACTTCTCTCACACACTTCTCGCCCTTACCTGCCAGCACTCCGGCCATGTACACGGCTCCAATCCTCAGGGAGCCGTGCACCATCTCCAGGGGAAGTCCCACCAGCAGCTGCACCAGTAGGTTGAACAGTAAGTGGAGCCATCTGAAACACGGGAGACAGAAGACACAAGATCAGCAGAGCTCTTCCAGTAGTCCGGCCCCAACCCCATCCTCAAACATTTTACAACAGTAAGTTTTCAAGCAGTTTTCCGCTCCCGCCTCCTTCAGCCCGCCCCGCCACGGCACGGCGGCGACGGCAGCCTGTCCGGCTGTCCTGTCGCGCCCGCCGTACCTGACGTGACGCAAGAACCGATCGTCTAACTCTGGTTGCCGACATAGCTTCGGCGGGGCGGGCGGCTCAGAAGCACAGCACTGACCTCGCATGTTCCTGCGCTGCGGCGCCCCGCCCCGCCCCGCCTCGCATGTTCCTGCGCTGCCGCGCCCCGCCGCGCCCCGCCCCGCCCTGGCCCACAGCACGACGAGTCCTTTACGACTTCCCCCAAGGACGGCGCCCTCCCCCTCGCCCCCTCCCCACACAACCCGCCCAACTGGCGCCGCCCCAGGTCACACACACACACACAAACACGCATCTCCAGGAGGCGCACATTTTGTGCACCCGCGAATTTGTCACACTTTCTCGTCACATCCCGTGTCAAAAGTCACTGGTAAAAAGTGAAAAGGGGCGTAAGTCCAATGCAAAGTCCGAAGACCTACGTCTTTTTCACTTCTCACCAGTAAAGTCCAAAGCAATCGAAACTTCTACTTTTTATGTTTTTACAAACCCTAGAAATCGGGCGCAATGAGTCCCGCGTCCACCTAAGCTCCCATACGCACGCGCGCGTCCGCGCATCCTGGAGGGGAGAGGGAGTTGGGGTGGAGGAGGAGGGACTCGTCGGCCACCATGCCACACACGCGGCGCGCCCGCGTCCATCAGGGCGCAGCGCAGGCTACCGCATGTGATTTACAGCCCTGCTTGCACAAGGCGGGCGCCGCCGTGCCGTGTGCGCGCCGCGCGCGTACGAGCCCCGTGAGCCGGGCGGGGCCCCGGGCGAGGCGAGGAAGACGGGCCCTGTGCGGGGCAGAGAGGAGCAGGGAGGAGCACCTCGGGGGGATATTGGCTCAAGGACCGGCGCGGCATGGAAAGTAATCAAATCTCCCGCTCGGCCCGGCCCGGCCCGCCATCAGCAGACGGCCGCTGCCGCTTCTTCTCGGCGCCACGCCCCCCCAGCCCAGCCCAGCCCAGCCCAGCCGGCCGAATGGCTTTCCGCTTCCTCGTCGCGCCGCCATTCGGAAGAGACATGGGCCGCCGCCGGGCCGGGGCACTGGCGCCTCTAGCCGCGCGTGGAGAGAGGGGAGGAGGAGGAGGGGGCTATGGGGTTTAGAGCATAAGGTATTTTTATTGTATTTCTTTTTGTGTATTTCTAACATTATGTTGTACTTTTTGGTTAATTATCTGGCAATTCTATGTGCATGTGTCTCATTTTTCGAGCTTACCCTCTCTCCCTCTTTTCCTCCCTCGTGCATCGCCACCCCCGCGCCCCGCCGGTAGCAGGGCCGTGAGCCGTCGCCAAGCGCCGCCGCCGCCCGCCGCGTACTACACGACGCCGCGAGGCTATGGCTGCTGCTGGGCTGGGCCGCCCCGGTGGTCCACCTCGCCTCAGCACCCGCTGCAGGGCAGGGGAAGGGAAGGGGCAGGAGGGAGGGGGCATTTTACGCACATGACACGGGTTCAGCCGTTGGACGTGTGCTGTGCTGTGCTGTACTCGCGACTATACCCCCCCACAAATGACTTAACCATAAAAGTGAAGGATTTGTCCACTCAAAACAAACACCCGCACAAACAATTTTTACTTTCTTCACACTATCGCCAGTGAATCGCCAAGCACTTCATAAAAAAAAGAATAAAGATCAGGAGTGCTTTAATTTTCCTTTCTCGTACCTCACATTTTAGGAACGAACCGCGAGGCCCCGCGGCCGAGAATTTGAGTGAGAGGGGCGCGCCTTTTGAATATATACATTATTTATTTGTTTTTCCGGCGGTACGCGCGGCATTCTTGCGTGAGAAGCCAGCGGTGCTCGTAGTACTACTACGGCACGCTGCCGAGGAGGAGGTGGGGGGCCAGACCACGGACGGCGGGCCACGCGGGCCACGACCCCAGCACGACGGCACGCCGGGCCGCCCGGAGCCCCGAATCACCGGCGGCGGCGGTAGCAGCAGCAGCAGCAGCAACAACAACAGCGGTGGCAGCAGCGGCGGCCAGATTAAACGAAAAACGCCGCGAATTAAGTTAATGTAATGATGGTGGGTACTGGTCGGGCCCCCGGCGGACGCGGCCGGTCTAGCCAGTTTGAGCCGCGACAGCAGCAGCAGCAGCGCCGCGGAGCCCTTTGCGGCGCCTCCAAGGGCAAACGCCACCCCCACCCTCCGGCTACTCCAGAGGGCGCGACTCAGACTTTGGGCGGCGCGGCGCACGCAAGGCGTGAGGGGCCCGAGCCTTAGCGTGGGGTCACTGCCCGGCCTATGGTCGCCCTCCCCGGACCCATTGCCCATGAATTCCCCCTCGGAGAAAATATAAGCAAAAGACTAGAGGGGTGGAGTGAGAGCGAAAAAAAAATTAGGGGAGGAACGAGGGGTTGGGTCTTGGGGGGAGGAGTAGGAGGGTGCGTGGGGCATTGGCCATCAGACCCCAATAGTAGCGCCATTGGCGGTCAGACGGGTAAGTAATGCTCCGGCTTTTCGCCACGATAGGAGCGCGGAGGGGAGGGGGCAGCCACGGCGGCACCAGGGGCCCAGGGCGCCGCGGCGCCGCGGAGACACATCGTCTGGAGACCCCCGAGCCGCCGTCGCTCGCGTCGCAGACGGGGAGCGGCTAGGGCGACCCATCTTGTATACGATGAGAATAAATGGATACATGGGCGCAAAAAGAGCGAGGAGAGAAATGGAGTGCGAAATGATAATCATAAAAAATATGAGGAAGGAAAAATCACGACGTTTATAACGATAAGACGAGTCACCGCAGCAGCTGCTCCCAAAGCAGATCAAGGAGTAAAACATAAGACACCCATCAGACTTGTCTCTCCGCGCCGAGCCGCCCTCTAGGTTTTTTTCACCTCCAGTTTTCTCTCTCCACTTCTTCTTTAAGCCCGTTTCGCATCATTTGAGTGTCAATATTCTAATTGAAGCGCGGCCGCCCTTTAGGCCCCTTTTTGCTTTTACGACGCTTCAACACGAGGCGCACGCCGCACCGCCGGCCGGAGGAAAAAAATAATAAGAAATGCAGCTCGAGAAAATAAAGAGAATATAAAGAGTAAAACGGAGAGGAGGTGGAGGACAAGGAGGCGGAGGAGGAGGACCGAGACGGGCGGGCGAAGGCGCAGCTATCACGCAGCTCTTTACTGCACGCGTATATTCCGAGCGAGAAAAACGAATCAAATCCCCCTCTTACCTCTCTCTGTCTTTATTTCACCGACAAGTTGTCGGCGCTGCTCACCGCGCCGCTCGGCTCACCACCACCACCACCACCACCGCCGGCCCCTCGGGACAAGGAGGAGGCCGTCGGAGGAGGTGAGCCGAACAGAGCGGAGCAGAGCAGAGCGCCC
>NW_026267306.1:544343-559344 GCF_000697945.3 Frankliniella occidentalis | reverse complement strand
GCCCTCGCCCCGCCCCGGCCGTGTGAAACGCCGCGAAGACACGGCTCAACGGCACACTCAAGGTCAGTCGACAAACCATCGTCGTTATTGGTCAAACAATTGCGCGCGCGCGGCCACGCAAAATACATGTAATTACGACAATTAAGAATAAGAAACTCACTGCGTATTTAGGTTCGTTTTTATTATTTTCTCTCTTCTCTCCGTGATGAAGAATACAAAGTATAAAGTGGGAGAAAATATGTAGGAAAATAAAAACGAATATGCATCGCAATATGGGCCATGTGCATTATACATTTCTTCCCCTTGCTAACCCCCTCCTCTACCACACGCTCTCCGCACTTTTTCTTATGAAGAGGTGGGGAAAATGAGGGGGGGGGGAGAAAGGAAGTGGAGAGGGGGTGGGGGTGAAGGGGCAACGTAGCACGATGTGGACAGGAAAGGGTGGGGGAAAAGTTCAACGACTTTTGTCGCGAAACCACCAGCGCCACTGACTAACAGCACCAGCACCCCCGCGTCACGCGGCCCACGCCATACGAAACACGCTCTACTACAACGAATATAGTATTTTGTAGCGGCGCCCGGAAGCAGCGGATATTGTGCGGCCACGGCGACAGCAGTTACACGTTTTCGTTAGTATTTCCGCGTTCCTGAAGTGGTACAATATAGTTCACGAGAGATTTTATCTTTGAAAAAAAACAAAAAAAAACACAAGACACGTCAGTTAACTTTGTCCTACTCGTATGGTGACCCGCTCGTTAACAGTGACGTAACTCCTCGCCCCCCCCCCCCCCTCGACCCAGCACCACACGAGGACGGACGGGGGCTCTTGTAATGGAGATGGTCAGCGGCACGGATCTATATAGCTTTGCTAGATGCCGCTAGAGGGGCCCGCCGGCCCGCCCCGCCCCGCCCCGCCCGTGGGGCACATCCCTCCCCTGCTGCTGCGGTTGCGGTCGGCTCAGGCAGTGCATAGAGCGGGGTTGCCGCGGTCAGTCCAGCCCGGCCCCGGCGGCTCCCAGCAGAGGGGTGGTGAGGCGTACGGGGTGGGGTGGGGTGGGGGGGCGATCGGTGATCCGACGCCAGAGAGGGTGTGCCAGCGGCGCCGCCGCCGCGACGCCAAGCTTCTTGAGGTCGTCGCCAACGCGCCCCGCCCCGCCCTGCCCCGCCCCAGTGACGTGCACCGCTGCCATAATCGGCGCAGCCGTGGCGCCGCCGACCTGCAGCAGCGGCAGCAGTTACGCCCTTCCTGGCCGTTGCATGTCCAGGATGGCACCCCCGGGCCCCCGCGACCTATTTCCCGCGGCGGCCTATGCGCTGCTGCTGCTGCAGTTAAACGCCCCCCGCGCACCACCGCCGTAACTCTCGTGCGCTTCCTTGACAGTTACGTTCCTCTGCAGAGGCCTAACTAAGCCCACCCGCCAATGCCCCCCTCTCTACAGCACCTACTACCCCGAGGACGGCGTTGACCTCCAGGCGGGCCGGCGTCGGGAGCGCGGGGCTGCGCTGCGCTGCGCCGCTCCGTTGCCGTCCCCGTCCGGTTGCCTACCCCATCCCCCGAGGTCGGCCCGGCCCGGCCCCGGGTACCTCCCCCAACCAACCTACCCTTATCTCCCGGACCCGCTATCGCAATCTAACGCGGACCCGGCCGGCGGATAACCGGCCCGAACCGGACCGGCGGCGGGGTGGCGTCATCCGGAGGGGCGAGTGGGGGCGGCGGGGGGCGGCACTTACACCTACCGACCCTCAAGGAGTTACAAGCGGGGGTCGTATCGACCGGCCCTGCCCGGCCCTGCCCCGCCCGGCCGGCGGCGCCAAGACGGCTGCCCACTTGCCCCGGCGGTGCCCGGCGCGGCGGTGGGGACACTGACCATGGCAGGCCTTGCCTGTCAGATTACCAGTGTTCACCACGGCAGGCCCCGGCGCCGCCGCCGACCCCGCCGGCATACAGCCCCACACCTCGCGCGCCGGACCTCCGCGCCGCGGCCGAAGCAGAGTAGTACAATAAATAAAATATGCCTTGTCGATAAACGGTTGTGGTACTACGGTGACACGGAGACGGCTCGGGGCTCGGGTTAGCCGGCGCGGCGGCGGCGGTGGCTCGACTTGGCCCCCCTCCCTCTACTACTCCGGCTACGCCCGTTTGTCACCGTTTCAGCTTATTTGGACGGGGCGGCCCGGGGCCCGGGGGGCACACAACAGTAGTGGGGTTGAGGAGGAGGGGGGAGTCGCGTCGCGTCCATTTCCCCGCTTTACTCTGACAATGGGAACGAGTCCATCGGGCGCGTCGCGTTTCTCACTGTAGACTCTGCGCTCTGCTCTGCGCTCCGAGACGCACCCGCGGGTCCGAGCGCACCCGCGAGCTCGACGACTCATGACCCTTTTCTACCCGAACCCCACCATCGGTTTTAAACGAGCGACGTCGTTGCCAATCGGCAAAGTGCCGAGTCCCCCCCCCCCTAACGCGATGAGGGAGAAAACAAGAGAGGGGAAATAATTTAAAATACAAAGCAAAGCAGATGGGCTTGCAGCACAGACCAAGAAGACCACCCCGGCTCTGCGCTGGACGCGATGCGCATGCGCCTTTGGTTTGACCGGACCAAAGCAGCGCGCACACGCTCGGCGCTCGGCCCCCAGGAGGGACCACACAGCCCGTCCCGAGCCGGCCCGGCCTGGCCCCGGCCGCCTCAAACCCCAAAACCTCAAAGTGCATCATCCCGTCCCACACACAAGGCGGCGGAGAGGCGAGCCGAGCCGGGGTCTCTAATTCATATTTCCGCCAGGAAGAGAAAACACGACACGGCGAGACGGCGGGCCGCGCGGGTAAACCGCATCGGGTGAGTGTGAGTGTGTGTGTGTCGTGTATGTGTGTGAGTGTGTGTCGTATGAGCAGTGAGTCGGCGCGGACTTTGCGCGCGCGCGCGGTGCCCTGGACGACGTAGAGCCCTTTCCCACGACGTCGCACTCATCACCAGCAGGTCCCTCTCCGCGACGGCAACTCTTGCCTTCGTATGTAGGATACTACCCATCCCATGCGGCTTTGCGAGTGCCGTGCCCCACCACAAGGAAGAGAGACCCGCCCTGACCAACCGGCGGTGGCGGTGATGGTGTCAGGCAGCCGGTGGTGGACCAGGGAGGGAGAGAGAGAGAGAGAGAGAGAGAGAGACGAAAGAGCTGATATATCTCTCTCTCACTCTGTGTGCTCTGCCTCTCTTTAGGTGACCCGTGACCCCTCGCCCCGCTCGCACACGGTGGCGGTGAATTTGTTCCCGATAATAAGTCTTCGGGTCCAGTAACCAGTGGCAGGTGGTTCGGCTGCGGCGAACTGTGTCTCTATAGCCCAGCCCCGCCGCAGCCAGCGGGCCTTAGTACACGCTGGCAGAGGCGCCGCGATGAAAGCAGGCGGCGCCGAGCGAGTCAAAGGACAAGAAAGTGTCCTTGAGGGATGAGAGGGAGCGGCGCCACCGCCTGCCACACCATCACCCGCCCGCCCCTGCCCCTCTGTAGTGTCCCAGTTCCGCGAGCAGGGTGGCTGAGGCCGGGTTGCCTATACCCGCTGGGCCGGCCACGAAGCGCCGTGGTATAGGACGATAGGCAACCCGCACGCACGCCGCACGGCGTAGTATAACCGCAAATGCGACGGGGCGGGGGGACAAGCGAGCAAAATTACGGGAGCTCGGCGCCTGCGAAACTCGGGGTAGGCCACCCCGCAGTACACACATGCGCTGCAGGCAATAATTTGCCTACCTCCCAGGTGCTATGTGAGCTGGCACAGGAACTTTGCAGTATGGCATGCGAATTGCATGACGGCCGTACTTTCTGAATGATACGTAAGGGTGATTGTGGTTTTTAAATCTGTAGTACCACGTATAAGAATTAAACCACCAATTTTAAAAATCGCCCTTAAAAAATAAAAATGGGGGGAAAATTGTCGCCGTTTTGAAACCCAGTCCCCAACTACTGTGCCCCCCCTGTCCGGAGCACCAGACCCGCTAGGCCGACCCAGCCCAGCCCAGAGAGCCCCAGCGTTGGAATAAAATATAATCATCCTGAGCTGCTTGCTCCTGGACCCGCGGGGGGACCGAGCTGAGCCCGGAGTCGCCCGGAGCAGCACACACACACACTGCACCGCACTTATACATACTAATGGGCTCCGGCCGGGGCATGGGGCTCATATGGAGCCTGGACAGGTTGACTCTCGAGGCCGCGAGGTGCGGTGCGGTGCGGCGAGACAGAAATCCTCCTCTTCCTCTTTTCCCTCTGCTCTCTCACTCTCTTTTCGTATGTGTAGCGTCCGACTGCTGCAGCGCCTCGCGTCTCACTATACTGACTGAGCATACGATAAAGCCAAGTTTTTCTTTCCTTCTTTCTTTCCCCTATACGACGAGCTCTTTGGCCGGCAAGGGAATGTGTCCACACCGCCGGCTGCACGCCGCTCCACGCCAGGCCACGCCGCGGGGTGACTTGCAGACAGAGTTCTTGATTGGACTGACTGGCGTGCGCACCCGGCGGAGGGGCCACCCGGGGCACCCGGGGCCCCGGCGTCAAAGTCTCCTGCAGCGGGCGGCGGTGTCACCAAGGTTCAATCCTCCTGCATACCAAACACATGCCAACTTCGGGAGCAGGTCTTCCAACACAAAGAATCAAATTCATATAAAAAACGAGCGGCGGAGGGGGGGCCGGACGCCGCCGCCGCCGTGCCGCCGCTGCTGCTGCCCCCGGGAGAAGAGACACCAGTCTCACACAATGGCTTCAGAGTCAAACGTCTCACACGCACAGTCGTCGGGAGACAGAGTCGGAGACGCTCGCTCACGCCCAGGTGGGAAGGGGAAAGGGGTATGGCCACAGCAAAAATCCCGTGGGCGCAATATAACCTTTCAAATACACAACCGAGTGCGTGAAGCTCCCCTTTTCCTTTTCTAAGTCTTTCCGGTATCTGCCCTCTGCTGCTGCAGCTGGGAGAGAAAGGGGCGAGCGCGTCCCGCTGCCAGGGCCGGTGTCACGGGGAGCTCAGCCCAATCAATACAGTCAATCGTAGATTTGACGACCGGGGGGAGGAGGAGGGGCAGGTCCCCGGGCAGGGCCGGGCCGGCAGGGCCCTCACCCACCGGGCGGCCCGGGTGTGCCCGGGTGACAGAGTAAACAAGGAAGGGCGCCGCGTGGCGCTACAAGCTGCCGCGGGACAGGGCTACACTGCTAACGTCCTCAATTTTGTACCAGAGTTGTCAAATGGTTGGGCAATATTATGGACAAACTTTAGAGAATTCACGAAAGAGACAAGTATTAACCCTAAAAGTTCTCAAAAAACAAATAATCAGAGAAATGTTTTTTTTTTTTTACTATTAGCTGACGAATCCCATTTTGTTGATGAAACAAGTTAACAATATCCCTTTTTACAGCTTTCGCGGTTACTTGGATCTTTAACAAAGTCGACACACGCGGGACCGGCGCCGAGCAGCAACCTCGAGAGGAGCGCCGAGCACAACACCCCGCACGGACCCCCCGGGGACGCTGGTCGCGGGGCGGGGCGGGGGCTCCTTGCGGTGCATACGGCCGTACAAAAAGGCGCGGCGAGGCGGGGCGGGGTGGGGCGGAGGGGGGCGGCGAGTGTGGGCGCTCGACGCCGTACACCGGCCCCGCCGCTCCGCCCCGCTCTTGCACTGGGTCCTGGTCAGCCCGTGTGCGGGGCCCGCCCTGTCCCCCGCCTCGCCCCGCCACGGACCGCACACAGCTCAACCCGTGGGAAGCCAATGTCGCTGGCCAGGGCGTGGCGTGGCGCGGCGGGACGCGCGGGCTGGGATCCGCGCATACATAAATACATAGACGGCAATTATGTGCGGACAGTGCAGCACTGCCCCCCCCCCTGCCCCGCTGCCCCCCTCGCCGCGGTACCCTACCTCATCAGTCTCAGTGTCAACCCTTTCATTATGAACGCCACTCCCTCTGCCCACTACATACTCTCAGTCTGCCGTGGAAAAGGAGGCGGAGGAAAAGAGAGATGGGGGAGGCAAAGCAGGGGACAAACGGGGAGGGGACCAGCGACACAAAAAAATAAAAATAAAAGTTGAATGAGTAAGACGCTGTGCAGGCCACCGCCCGCCACGCCCCGCCCCGCTGCCGACGACACCCCAAAGGTATCTAATTAGCGTGATTTAGAAGCCCCCCGAAATGTTTCAAAACGGGCCTGCCGAGGAGCTGCCGGAGCCCCCGCGCGCCACCACCCCGGCCGGCCCCGGTGGGCCCCGGTAGGCCCCGGTAGAGGCCCCGGCGGGGCCCCCCGTCGCCACGGCGCGGCACGGCGGCGTGTACAGCCAGTACGGCAACCAGTCCCCGGCCGTCGGGCCATCTAGGGGCGGAGCGGAACGAGCCGCCGCATGAAATATGTCACAGGAGTCTGCGCCCCGCCCCGCCACGCCACGCGATTTGGGGGGGAAGCGACCGGACTGGACGACGGCGCGGGGCAGAGGGGAGGCCTCGGACCCGACTGTCGTCACAAGTGTGCAACAGAGTGGTAATACACTTCAAGTGTGAGACAACTATGTAACATCATGCAACCTCAAATACATTTACGCTGAAGTGCGGGGATTTCTTTTCGAGAACAACGCAGGCTATTCCAGTTTCACTGCGCGCACTCCAAATGACAGCCCATAGACCAGGGCAAGGGCGGGGAAGGCCGGGTGGTCTCGCTAGGTATTGTCACTACGGCACGGCCCACGGCCCCCCTCTGTACTGCTACTGTATCTGCATGCACCAACTACGAACACACACACACACATACACACACACGGCATTCATGAAGCCTTAGCATAAATGCCGTCAATTCTAGGAACCAAAGGGGCATCACACTGTTTCTACTCTCGCAGGCAAATGAAAACAACCGAAGTTCATTTTATGTACTAACATATTTATTTCTAAAGACAGAAATGAATTTTGTTTATCTGCATCTGATATACATAAATATCTCTCATTTGTTGGACATTTCTCTCTTTCTCTCTCTCTAAATTTAAACTATGGACAGACATTCATAAACATGACAGAAACACAGGCAAGTGAGCAACCGAGTGATTCGCACACTGAACCACCGCACGAACAGATAACGCCGTCTAAAACACACACCCCTACATCAGTCATAATAAAAGTAAAAAAATAAATTATAATACATTCGATGAAAGTTGAGGAAGTGGATGGTATACAATGTTAATGATAAAACATGAATATAAAAAAAACTTTCTTCCTTCACACAAATGAATTTGTAGCAAATTATACAAACAAATTTACATGTCTACAGGTTTAAAACAAATCAACACAAAAACATGGTAAAAAAATGCGTCATTGGATCAAAATCATTTTCTCTTTATAAAAAAAAATCATAACACTGGGGTGTATGTGTTGGACGGCAACAAAGTCAAAAATTTACAAATCCTAGTAGGTACGTACGCTCGGACGCTGCTGACTAGTGAGCAGGCGGGGCCCGGCCAAATGTTAGCTTTCCATTCATATTCATATCAAAATGAGCACCAGTAATCAATATTCGTTTCTCGCTATTGTAGCACACGGTGGCGTGGCATACAGCTTAAAACTACACTGCTATCATTATTTGGTATTTAAATGACTATTACAAAGCATGTTTATAGAGTCTTTTCTTTTCGCGACATTATGCGAGTATTGCACAACGAGTCAAGTATTTAGTATTTCATATTTTGTTTGCTCGTTTAACTCGTGCAAAAGCAGCATTTTAAATAGTGATGTGCTTTCTTTTCTCTGTACTCCAAATTCGCTTTTAACTTTTTAAATAAAATATATCGTTGACGAACCCGTAACAGATTCGCTACAACGAATGTTTATATAGCCATCGTGCTGCCAATCCTGGAACCCCCGCGCAGTCGAGCCTTAAAACAATATCACATTTGTTGGAGACGGTCGCGGGGTCGATTGACATCGTTAGGAACTTCATAGCAAAATAAATAAACTTAAAACAAGTTTGGTTGCCGCGGAGCGCGCGCCCGGCTCGATATAAATTACAATAAATAGAGAGATAGAGAGGAAAGACTGAGGCGGACGCGCTCCCCGGGCCGGGCACATACATACATACATCTTATGTACACGGCATTCCTATATACATTCAGCACAGCTGTCCTTTACATAATTACACTATACACTCTTTTAACTTTGAACTGTACACTGTTGAACGGGCAGTCTTTCTCTGGGGGCGCTCGCACTCGAGTCCATATGGCGGCGCCCACCAGCTCTGCACTAGCACTGCTGCCTGACGGGGTGCCTGACCGGCCCCGTGCACACGAGTGGCGCGCATGTCGGGGGCGGACACAGCGGCGGCGGCGGCCTCGGGGGCGGCGCGCCAGGCGGCGCGGGGGCCGTCCGGCACGGCCTGTGGAGCGCCACCACGGGCACGACGATGGGCGCACGCCAGGGCCAATCCCTGTCCAGGACGTAGGGGCCCGGGGGCGGGGGCGGCCGGCTGAGGGGGGCGGCGACAGGCCGGCCGGGGCCCGGAGGCGGCCGGCTGGGGGGCGCGCGGCAGGGAAGGCAGGGCGGCGGCGAGGGCGGCGGCGACTTGATGCCCCGTCCGTTTCTCCTCTGACAGTGCACGTAGGCGGCCATGCACACGACGACGACGAGGATGACGGCGATGCTGGCGCCCGACGCGATGCTGGCGCGCTCCAGGACGACGCGCTGCCGCACGGGCAGGTACGACCCGTCCAGGTCCTTGAACTCGCACCGGTTGCCCATGTAGCCGTCCGAGCACTCGCACGAGTACATGAGCGACTCGGCGATCTTGACGGTGAAGCAGGTGGCCCCGTTGAGGCAGTACCAGGCCGCGTACGCGGGCGGGCAGGCGTACGTGTGGAAGGTCACGTTGGGCCGGGGGGTGGGCGCGGGCGGGCGCGGCTTGGGCGTGGACCGGCTGGAGCAGGCCTCGGCGCGCTCCACGGCGCAGGCGGACAGCAGGAGCAGCGCCCCCAGGGCGGACAGCGCGGCGGGCAGCGCGGCGGCCGGCATCCTGCAACGACATCACACACACATCAACACCTCCGATCCGGTCCGGTCCGGCCTGGTCAGGGCGGGGCCGCGGGGCCCCAGAGGGGTGCCGGGGGCCCCGCCGAGGGGGCCGGGCCGCACGGGCCGCGTGCTGGGTGCGTAGCGGTCGCTGCAGGCTGCCACACACACACACAGACACACCCCGCGCCGCCCAGCGCACACCCCCGGCCCCTCCGCGGGTCCAACCTTATCACTTTGCGCCGAGCCCGCGGCGGCTCAAAAAGGCGCCTCAAGGCGTTTTCGCGGCCGTATCGACACCACTCTATACTACAAATACACAAAAGCAAAAGCCAAACGGAACACACCACACAACGCAGCACAAAACCGGACTATGGCTTGTCCGAAAAAATAATTGTAAAAAACACTCAAAATAAAGATGTAGAAAAAAAGTAATTAAAATAATGACAGAAAGCGACACGCGACCAACTAGCCGACACAAAAATCTACGTCACTCAGACAATTTTGCGGATAAAAAAAATACACGTGGTCCGTTGTGTGCTCCGTCGCCTGGCCTTGGCTTGTCCTCCTTCTCCTCCTCCGAGAGCACGATAGCGTACTTACCCTGCGTGAAGCACCATGTAGAAAATAAACCTCCAGATCTCTTGTCTCTTGTCGGGACGGTAGATGAAGACGCTGTCTATCGGTACCGGCCCTGAGGGGCTCACCTCGCCCATAGCCACCCAGTAGTACGTGAAAAAGCCCAGCTGCAACAGAGAAAAAAACAAACGGAAAAAATTAACAATCTGTCGAGGTAAAGCCATAACAAGGCGTCGTGATTTACTGCGAATGATCCTCCATACGCCGCCAGTCATCATTTTTTTCACCCCTTCCCGCTAGCGCCGGTAATACGTCTCGTTTGCCTCCGCTCTCTCCCTCTCTCTCCTTTCCAAAGCTTACATGTTTACAAGCACAACTCTGGCCGCCTCCCCTCGCTCTTTTAAAACACGCGCCGCCAGACGATGGGGCGTAAAAAAGTGCGCGCAGTACGAACGACGCGGGGCGCGAGCGGCGCGCGCCGCCGAAACCCAACACGGAAACGGGGAGTTTTTAACCCCCGAATACCTCAAAAAACGAACAGGGGGGAAGAGAGTTGATGCTGCTGGAGTGTAACAAGCGGAGACTTATAAATCTCCCCACTTTGTACGGATACGGAAATACGACGACCAGGTCCTCCTCCGCGCGCCACGTGCGTGCATACGTGCCCCTGGGGGGAGGAGGGGGTGATAAAGACGGGGAGGGGGAGCCCCGGCGGGGTCGCCGCGGGTTAAGTAGAGCAGCAGTCCCAATTTAGACTTTCCGTATACGTGAAATCTCTCCTTGCCGCCGCCAGGCGACACCGCACCCCTGCTGCTGCTGCCGGGCGTGCACCCCGAGGGACACCCGGGGGGCATGCGGGGGTGGTAGGGGACGCGGGGATGGGGAACATGTGCCCCGTTTTTGGTTATGAAGCAGGCGCTTTCAAGCACTACGCAGCAACGGGGCAAGCAGGACAGCAAGGCAATTCCAATTTCATCTAAAATCAATTCATCCCTCTTTTATTATTTTCCAATTTCCGCCTGAAAAGGGACGCGCGCCAACAACACCTCGTATGCTATGCATATTTGCACGACCGACACGACTAGTGATCACTGCATGCAAATACTCCTTCAATTTTCTAGGTTTTTCACGCAGCTCTGGTGTAGTTCTAATCAGTTGATTAATCACTTCCGGGGCCCCCCGTTGGCCCCCGCGCTGCTCGCTCGCCCTCCTGGGGTCGCGCAGGCCGGCAGCAGCGGCAGGCGCGCGACAAAAACACCTCCGCGCCGTCGACGAGGCTGCTGCTCTCTTTCCCCCGTTCCACCGGTTCCACCCCAAATGGGATGACAGATCGGCTGGAATTTGTGTTATGGTTACCGCATCTGCTTACCCTGCTGCTGCCGCAGGCCGCGCGGGCACGGCAGCAAGGGGAAGAGGGAAAAGCCTTCCGGGGGGAGCGCCACAGCAGCAGCGCAGCAAGACGCCGCGTTTCGGCTTTAAAAGGAAACATTCTTTTTTTTTGTCGCTCAAATTTCCAGGCTGTTCCTCCTTCTCTCTTTTCACCTCCCATCTCACACGCCGTGGCGATAAATCGGCCGTAGAGCACCAACGCGCGAGAGGGGCACGCGTCGAGCAGCAGCAGCGTGAGCCTTTAGGAAAGCAATCTCACTCACTCTTACACAAACGCGGCGCGGCACACGGACACACACACATACACAGACCGCGCACATCCAGAGTAAAAGGAAATCGATTCAGGTGGGGCCTCCTCACCGTCCCAATGCATCAGGAATCAGGAGCAAGATCCCTTAGTCCTTAGCAGCCGCGCTGCTGCTGCACTGGTTTGGAGTCACAATGCAGAGTCCGCACTCCACCCCCGCCGCACCCCGCCCCGCCCCGCCAGCCTAGCCTGCGCACCCGCCCGCCCGGCCAGGCCCGCCGCACCCGCCCACGCCCGCCCAAACCAGAGCCAATAGTTTATCGGTTATTGATCGGCGGGGGCAGAGAGCAGCTGCACCGCCGCGCCCGGAGCGGAAGGGACGAGACACACACACACACACTCTTCCTGATCAGCAGGCCGGCATTGAATACACACACACAGGACTATATCCCCTCTCTTGCCACCGCACCCGCCTGCTCTATTCGAACCGTTTAGCACGGCAGCGTGTGGCATAGGAGAGAGAGAGAATGAAGGGGGGAGCAAAAGGAGAGAATGGAGAGATAAGAGAGAGAGAGAAAGAGAGGTGCGGAGGAGAGCAGCGCGCAGAGCAGAAAGAGGGCGCAAGGCTGCGCGCAGGCGTCACAGTTGGCGACGCGACGGCGGCGGCGGCTTCGCCTTGTGCAAACGGGATGGCGTCAAGTGTCACGCACAAGCCTCACTCTGCGAAAATACTCTCGGGCGGCTGCGGGCGGCATGAAGGACTCACAGTCCGTAAGTGTGTGTGTGCGCGCGCGACTGTGTCAGTGTGTGTGTGTGCACTGCATCCGCGCAGCCCGCAGCCCCTCCCCCTCTTTAGCTTGGTTTTCCCATGCCGCGCTGCTGTTAGAAACGCACGGTCGGTATGGCGGCGCGAAGCAACCAACACACATGCACAACTGCACAACACACACACAGACACACAAACAGTCTCACAAAACACGTGCGCTCTCATTAAAATCACATACGCCAAAAGAATCGCGCGAGCGCGCTCACACACACACACACCATCACGCTGTAGAAGTGATTTACGCACGCGCATTGCAGGGCACGCACACGGCCCCTCCGCCCATCCTCCTGCACCACACACACACACACGCCTGTGTCACCGGAAGTGTCCCCCCGCCACCTCCTTCCTTCCTCTCTCTCTCTCTCTCCTTCCGAAGGGCCTTCTCTCTGCAGTCGGTGGAGTGGCGCCCCCCCCCCCCCCCCCCCCCAGCACCGGCATGTGTCTGTCTGCATACCGCCGCGCCACACCACCGCGCCGTCGTCGTCCAGGTCCCCCGGGGGGCGCGACGTCGTGCCGCTCAACTTCAAGCAGGCAGTGAAGCTATGGCAGAGTGAAGCTATGACAGTGAAGCTACGGCAGCGAAGCTATAGCAGTGAAGCTACGGCAGAGTAAAGCTATGTGGCAGTGAAGCTACGGTAGTGAAGCTACGGCAGCTCACGCGTGCGGCACCGCGCGGTGATACCGAGCCTCGTTAGTCCGGAGAGAGACCCTTCATGATGCTCCTCCAGGGGGATCACCATCGGCGAGCGCGCGCAGCGGGGCGGATCACCCCCCCCCCTTCCCCCCTTTCCCTGGGGTCGCCAACGACGGCCACGTCAGCCTAAACGCGGACCTGCCTTACGGGCCCGCGCGCTCCCTCCCGCTTTTAGGAAGCGTCACTTACAAATTTTTTCCGTCCCCTCCTCCCTACACCGCCACCGCGCCAACGTTGTAGGGCTTTTTCCACTTGATAAGAAGACGACAAACTACAAATTAAGACGGCGTTATATATTCTAAAACCCATCCACCCAGTAGCGCGCCCGCGCACGCACACACGCCTACACCCGGAGGACTCACATTCCATCACAATTTCGGTAGTGGCGGCAGAAGGTGATTGTTATCTCGTACCGGACGATCAAAACCTTCCTTCTCCCTTCATTTTAGAACCATCCCAGAGGTCCGTCCGCCCGCCAGTCCGTCTGTCGTCCAGGGAAAGAGCGAACGAGCCGCAGCAGCAGATCACCACCCCCTCTTCCGTAATAACCTTTTTCCAGAAGAGCACTCTCCACTTCCAGCCGGGGCTAGCCGGGGCTAGCCGGGGCCAGGGGCGCCGCATCCCCATCTGCCACACGGAACGGTCACACATCCGGACACAAATGCACACGTCGTGCTTTACTTCCGGCAGCAGCGAGCGAGAGAGCGAGTGAATGAGTGGAGAGGGCAGCAGACACCTTGATAATCGGGGTCTGATCGACGCATAGATCTGAACTTACACAGAAAGTGAGGGAGGAGTGGGTGGAGTGGAGTGACAAAAAAATGAGTCCTCGTCGTATCGGAAGCAGATGGACGGCAGGGCGGCGATAGAGCATGCGAAAGAAAAAGCGAACGGGGAAAGAAAAAAAAATTGGTAAAAGAAAAGCGCAATGAGCGAAAAGAAGCGAAGCAGAGGGCTTCCGGTGAGTCCCTTCCTCTCTGCCGCCCCGCCCACCCCGCCACGCCTTACGGCTCGCCAGGAGCAGCGGGCGCAGCGGGCCCTGAGCTGCCCGGCTCGGTCCTGCTCCTTTTTTCGTTCCGGGGTGGTCGAAGTTTTGACACGAAAGACAAAGAGCCTCTCTCCCCCTTCCGCCAGACGCACTCCTCCTCCTCCTCCAGCCCAAACGGCACACACCGTCTGCACGGGCTCCGCGCCATCCACCCACGTCACGACCGCCAATTTTTATTTATTTTACCATCATCATCATTACATTATTTATATTGTTTTTCATAAACTTTTACCAGCGCGCAGCCAGCCAGCCAGCCAGCTTGCCGCAGCAGCAGCTATGCCGCACGCCGGTCGGTGGACGCGACTCGACCATGACGACGTAACACGGCGAAGGTGGCGCGGTGCGTACGTACGGACCGGACCGGCTAGCCGTGGCCTGAGGTGCGCCGAGCTGCTGGTGCCGTTCCACATTCCCCCCCGCGCCGCCGCCGCCGTCGCCAGCCGCACGCGCCAAATACGCCACGCCAAATACATATCAGATGGAAATATATCTCACGCAACCACAGTATTTTTTGTGTTAGTTTTATTTTTCCGCGCGGATCATCGTCATCATCATCCTCGTGAACGGGGCAGCAAGCAAGGCCCATCACGCATACGGAGCCACCACCGCCGCCGTCGTCCACATGGCACGACGGCGCGCGCGCACCGGCCCAGAGGAGGGGGGGTGGTGGAGAGAAACCCGATGAGCAGAGAATGCGGCGGTAAGGCAGGCAGGCAGGAGCCCCTGGCCGACATCAAGGAGGGCGGAAGCTTGTTGTGCCGCTCCGCGCCGCGCCCGGACGGCAGCCAGGGGCTTCGAGCTCGAGCCGGCGCGTGCGACAGATGTGTCGGAAGGCCAGAGGTAGCTGTAGAGCTCGGGCTGCTGCTTCCACCGGCCGCTGCTGCTGCTGCTCCTGCCGCGCACACAGTTTTGCTCTGCTCTGCCGGACATTTTTCCCGTTCTCATTTTCTATCACAAACGCCGCAAACGCCCAACCTGGCCTGGCCCCCAACTTCATAGATTAGAAAAGTAGACCCGCCAAATTTAACATGATGATTAACCCTTTATGGTTTTGTTGCTCCTGAGCAACATGGCCTTCTGGAGGCCCTGCAAAGGACGATTTTTGACCGAGATGCCCAAACTCGGAGTCAACTTAAAGCCTAGGACCTAAACAATGATTTTAAGCCAGAGGGAAGTCAGTGGAACCGATGTCGTTCCCTCCTCAGG
>NW_026267306.1:540757-543807 GCF_000697945.3 Frankliniella occidentalis | reverse complement strand
TGTTGCTCAGAAGCAACAGCCCATATCTCGTTACCTATTTAACCTAGGTCGAACTTTTTGGTGTCAGTGGACTCAGATGATCCAAAACTATTAGGAATTGGCGAAAAATAATTTTTTCTATAAAGCACTCAGAAGGTGACCATAAAGGGTTAAGACTTCTGTCGACAAATTCACCCAGGAAAATGAAAAGCTGTCGCCCACCATAGCAACAGTTACTTCAGGGCCAGCAATTAATTCATGGTTGAGGCAACAACATTAAAATGGCCGTGAGCAGGAGGACTGAAATATGGTTCTGATAAAACTGTACGATTGTGAAATTTTGTAACCATATTTGTGGTTTGCTAGAGCTCGCCACTTGGGAGTTGCAATATAATCAGCCGGTGTGCGAAATGCTCGGTGACGGCGGGGCGGGGAGCAACATATGGCCCATGACGAAAAAACAGTGGAGGTATAAAACGGGGAGAAGGTGAGCAGGGGGGGGGGGCTGATGGGTGCGGGCTGACTTTGCATAAACCGATAGCGTGAAATGGGTCTCCCTGGCGGGGAGGAGGCGGAGGTGGGTGGGCAGGCAGGGCACGGCACAGGACCGGAAGACGCCGACTGCTGCTGCTGCTGGGCGGCTCCTCACAAAGAGCGAGCGAGAGACGGAGAGAGCGAGAGAGAGGGAGAGAGGAGCGGCGGGCGGGGCGGGCGCGTGCCGCCGAGAAATAGCCGTTCGACCCGCCGCCGCCGCGCGGCAGAAGGAGGTGCGCGCGCGCGCTGCTGGGCCGCCGCCGCCACAGAGCGTCCATTCCACTGTCTCGAAATTAAACTACGATAATCTTCGGCAATAATTTGAGATAATCATCACATCACCCTCCCCCCTCCCCAACCTCACCTTTGCCGCGCTCCACCAGAGTGGTAATAGTACTACTACTCCCCCTCCTACTCCTCCTCCTCCTCCTCCCCCTCACCCGAGGCGCTTCTCACGTTCATTACAGCGAGCGGGGCTCTTGCCCGGCCGGCCGCGGGGGCCGCCGGCCCGCCCAGCCCAGCCCAGCCCAGCCCAGCCGCCGTGCATGGCGGCTCAAATAGAGCGCCGTGACGTCACACACAGGACGTCGTCGCACGGGACACACACACACATGAGCGGGGTAATGTGCTCTTCACTTTAAAAATTAAAGCAGATAGAATAATGTCGCAAAGACAAAACCCATTCGGGGTTTGCTATGGCCCCGAAAGGAGAAAGAATGAGAGATAGAGGAAACGGATTGCGGGAGAAGAAATGGAACGAGGGTAAGTGTGTTGCACATCGGCGAGCAACACAGCACAAATCCAGCCATCCTTTCTTCTTCTTCCCATCCGCCCATCCATCCATCGATCTGGCAAAGAGCGGGCGGCGGCTTTGCTTTATCCCCACTCACCTTCGAGCCGCGCCGCCCGTCCGTCCGCCGCCCCGCCGCCCACGGCATGGGCACACGGGGCCGGGGCGCGCCGCGCCACCCACGCACGTAACAGCAAACTAAAGCTTTACCACCCAGAGCAACGACTCTGCCGGGGCTCTATCCTCGGCATCGCTCACTCACTCACTCACGCTCACGCGCGCGCACGCGCGCACACACACACACGCTCGCACGCGCGCGCTCGGTACGGCACCGAGAGCGTGCGCGCCGCGCCGAGGAGAAAGGCGCCTCACTTACTAAGCCGGTCGTGGCTAACAAGCTCTCAAGCACTCATTACGCGCTTCTCCGCCCCGCCCCGCCACGGCCCGCCACGGCAGACGAGCAAGCCCCGCCGAGCAAAAGAGGCTCCACGAAAATGCAGCCGACGCCGCAGCCGCCGCGGCGCTTCCAAACTCACAGCCCTATTACGTTACATCGTGGGGACCGCACCATTTTGACGAGTGCAAGTGAAACTTCAAGTTCCACAGTACTATGTACAGGGAAATATTTTTCTTCCTCATTTTTTTTCCACGACGTAAAGTAGTAAGTGAGTGAGTGAGTGCAGAGGAGCACAGGAGGGGCTTTCCCTGATCTGGCAACACCGGCCCGGGCAGCAGCAGTAGTTCCGACTGAGCGCGCGCGCGGCGTGGCCAGGCGCGGAGCGGGCAGCAGCGGCGGCGGCGGCGGTCGTGGCGGCGCTGCTGCGCTGCGCTGCGCGGGGGGGCGCGGGCGCGGCCGGCCGCCGAGGCCCCCGCCGATGCAGCCGGGCCGCAGCCCCGTGCAGCGGGTTGCAGCGCCCCCGGCAGGCAGGCGCTAGCCGAGCGGCGCGGCGCGGCGGCGCAGCACAGCGGCCTGAGAGCTGAGCGGCAGCGGGCCGAGCCAAGCGAGCGCCGCAGCGGCCCAACAGGAACAGAACGGCGGCAGATGCACCGCGCGTAAAAGCTGCGCAAGTCAGACTCACCTCAATGAGCGTGATGCATAGGATGAAGAGCGGGGGCGGGCAGCATGTGTACTGGTCGGCATATAGCTTGCGGTCGCGTTCCTCGGACAGGAACTCATCAGCAATGATCCGCACCATCCTGGAGAGAGAAAAAGAAAACAGGGTGTTATTATACCACTTTTTAAAACAAGACATATTTTTCTTTTGGTTATCATCATATCGGGCGACATCATCGTCCTCGTTCACACAGAGGCCGAGCGAGTGAGTGAAAATTGCGCCGAGCGTGTAGATCGTTAGCGACAATCTCTCTCTCTCTCTCTCTCTCTCTCTCTCTCTCTCTCTCTCTCTCTCTCTCTCTCTCTCTCGATGCAGCTTTGCAGTCGGCTGACCGCTGTTGCTGCAGCTCGGCCCGCCCAGCAGACTGTGTCCGCCCCCCCCCCCAACCTCTTTCCCTGACCGCAGTAATGATTCGATTCAGTCTCCCACACACGTCGCAGCGCGACATAAAAATTAAGAGGGAATTGGAGGGGGAGCAAAAGAATAAGAAACGAAACGAGGACCTGCGCGGATTCTGAGTCGTCGGCCCCCGCCACGCAACTGCATGCAATAAGCCCCCCCATTTGGTAAAACAAAAACTAAAGACATCTCGAGAGCGGCCCGACAGGTGCACGCGGGAGGGAGTGAGAGCG
>NW_026267306.1:529734-540358 GCF_000697945.3 Frankliniella occidentalis | reverse complement strand
AGTGCGAAAAGAAATCCCCGTCCTGGCGTGCCAAGCGGTGCTGAGCGGCCGTGTGCGCGGGCCGCCCGGTATGGGTCCACCTGCCACACGGCCCGTGCGCCGCGCCACGCCACGCCACCGCAATGCGAGGCATGAATGAGCGGACATTTGGTGAATGGGGCGCGGTGCACAGGATGCTGCAAGGACGAACAAGAGCGGATGTCCGGCGACCAACACACACATCATACGTTGTAAACGTAACACGCCGCCCGGGCTCGGGCCGGTCAGCTGAGCTGGAGGTAAGGAAGGTCCTCAAGGAGCTCGCTGTCTGGAGCGGGAGCTGGGAGGAAGGGTCCTCCTCCTGCGCCACCACTTTACTGGTACCGCAAGTGTGGCTGCCCTGCCGCACCTGCTGTGCCAGCAGCGTCGGAACCCCCCGGGGGCCCTTATGTGTCCTTCCCTTCTCTCTCTCTGTCTTTCTCTCTCTCTCTCTCCAGCACGAGACCAACAGCGACAGGTGCGCGCTCGGAAGGAGGCGGCACCGCCGGGCACACGGCACACACAGTGCGGCCTCTGTGTCTGATAACACGCACTGACGTCACTCTGGCAGACAATTTGAGATTGGGTGATGGAGGAGAGGGGGAAGGGGGAGAAATAGTTGGATAGACGGTGGTGAGACAGGGCAAGGTGAGGGAACCAGCAAGAGGTTGAAGGGGGAAGGGGGGGGCGCAGGCGGCGTGTCCGAGGCCCGCTTGCTTGCACTGCCGTGCTGCTGCCGAAGCCGCCGCCGCTGCTCCGCCTTGCGGAACACAATAAAAACAGACGCAAAACTGGGTTGTATACACTTTAAGAAATATTTATAATAAATAAGTTGACCAATAATACAACGTCACAGGCGCGAGGCAGCGGTGGAGACCACCAGGGTATTTCCACGTGCTGTCAGATGACACTCACACGCTGAGCCACACTCACACACACTCGCACGTACAATGCGGGCTCGCTCCCCCCCCCCCAACCCCTTTTCCCCTCCCGGCGCCTACACACTCGTCTGGCGTGGGCAGGTGCGAGGAGTCCAGGCGGAGCCCAGCGCCCTGCCCTTCCTTCTGCCGGCCGACCGGGCACGTGGGCCAGACAGGATGCCTTCCTGCCTCCACACACACACACACAAACACAGACACACAAAACGCAAAAAAAATCTTCCGTAAAGGGCACCAACAATCTGCAACGAAAAGGGTCTGCAAAGTGTCTAGGAGCAGCACGAGCACGACGACGCGGTTCTCGAAATGTTCGCCTTCCTCGCGTCACCCACCTCCTCCTCCGCCCACTCCTCCTCGTCTTCCTCCTCCTCGTCTTCCTCCTCCTCCACCAATTTTCGTCCTTCCTGCGGTGCGCGGCTGCGCGCGGCTCTCTAACTGTACAGCAGAGCGCTGCTCCCCGCCCCGCCCCGCCACGCCCACGTCCAAGGTAGCAGCGTCAGTGAGTTCGCCGGGCGGGCCGGGCAGCGCGCTTCAAGCCTTGGCTTAAACTTTCTCTAAGCACGCACCTATTTCGGCGGCTTAGGCCTGCAAGGCCTGCCTGCCTGCGCCCGCGAGTGTGCAGTGGTGCGGCCTGGGCGCAGCGCAGAGCCAGAGCGGTCGAGCCAAACATCTCAACCACCAACTGCCCGCCCGCCTTGCCTCGCCCTGCTGCCCTGTCTTTCTCAATCCCTTTTCCCGCAAGGAGAACAACGGGGCCAAACAAGACTTTGTCTCCCAAAAGTGGATACAAACAAATAGTAAAATTGCTCGCTGTTTATTCGCGAAATACGCTACGTTATCGTTTGGCACAGCACAACGGCCTACTTCGCTGTCTCTCTCTCCTTCTCGCTGATGAGTCACCCTTCTCTTATACACTTTCTTTCCAAGAGCGACGGAGACAGCTCGACGGCGTTGCACAATGTTGTCGGGTGCCACACCAACCACCACCGACGGGGCCGGGCAGGGCCGGGGCCTGGCTATCCGTTACACGAACCACCAAGAGACGCGCATTAAGCCTTTACACACACACCACACACACACACAAACACAACACACATACACACACACTACCAGTATCGCATGCGGCAAAAAGAAAAAAAGGAAAAACAGCATCTTCTTTTTTGACGGTGTGCGCGCGCGCGCGTTTGCAATCCAAAAAGGAGACCTATATAATGCGATTACAGGCCACCAGTGTTTGCTTTTTCTTACCCACCTTTCCCCTACCCTTCCCCCCTGCTGCTGCTGCTGCTGCTGCTGCTCCCTTACCACCTCCCTCCTGTAACACACCGCCTCCCCATCGCCTTCCCACCATCTCCATTTGAGCATTAAACGCGCGAGGCCTGTTGACAATCAAGATTGATTCTTTTCAATGCAATCCCGGGCGGGCCGGGCATGCAAGCAGCAGCAGCAGACGTCGTGGTCCAGACCGGCGGCGGCAGGGGAGCCGAGCAGCAGAGCAATGATACGCCATTTGCCCCCCTAAAGACACGGCAACAGCTGCGGATCAATCCCCGTGAGCGCGCGCGCGCGCGCGGGACCGCGGAGAACAAGGAGACGGCGCAGCGGAGAAGGAGCAGGAGGAGCAGGACGACGAGATGACGGAGGAGAAGGAGAAGAGGTGGAGCAGGCGAAGCGAACCCCAAGCGCACGTAAATAGACGCCCAGTAGTAGTAGTTGTAGTGGTGGTGGTGGCGGCCTCAATCACGAGCAATGACTGTTTGTACAGAGCGCCGCCGCCGCCGCGCCACATCACGACGCCACTGGCGTTTAGGTCTCCCGCCGCCGCTCCACATCAGTTTACACGTCATTTCACAAAACAACAAAAAACACTACAACTACTGTACAATTCCGAGGTAAAAGAGAGGAATAAAGAGAAAGGAAAAGGCCGCCGCCACCCGGTGGTACGGCACCACCGCGACGACGACGACGCAGAGGGGCGCGCCGCGCCCGCCGTAACGGAAAGCCAAAGCGGCAGCAGCGGTAGCGGCCAAAGGCAAAAGGCATGATTCTCTAAGAATGACGCGGCGGTAATCTGGACAGAATTAAGCGGATCATGAAAAACAAACAGGCGGCTGCTGGGAAGGAGGGAGAGGGAGGGAGAGAGTGCGCAGTGCGCACACACAAATACAGAGAGGAGGAGAGAGAGAGAGAGAAAGAGAGAGGGGGCCCAGAAAAAGTCGCGCCGTCGTCGTCGTCGGCCAGGCCTACAATTGATTTGATTGTGCGTGAAATGGTGGAGCCGCCGCACCGCGCCACGCCACGCCACGCCACGCCACGCTTTGCTCAAGGCAGCCAACCCGCCCCGCCCCCCTCCAGTTAGTGATCGGTCCAGCAGCAGCAGCGGCAGCCAGCAGACCGCGCAAATCTAATTTACCTCTGACCTCTGTGCCTGGCTTGGCCCTGCAACCCAGTCCCCCCACCGCCACCTCTCTTCTCCGGACCCGCAACCCAGTCCCCCTTCTCGGTCGTGCCTTGTTAGCCGTCACCAGCCTTTGTCAAGGTGAAGCCAAATCCATCACACACACATACACACAGCAAAAACCAAATTGAGCCATTTACGCTACCATTAGTCGGCAAATTTCACGCTCTAACAATAACAGGAGAAAATTCATAGCCACGCGAACGATTCACACTGCGTACATAAATTGTGAACCGATTGTGAACGATTTCCTTTCGTAATGCCAAGAAACTGCGTTCGTGGGCTTGCAGACAGAGCAGCCAAATGCGACGCAAGGTTTTATCACAGAGCCGACGCGCCTCCGCCCGCGCCCACGACCATTTCCTACAACTTGTCCACAAGCCAAACCGTTTCAGCGGCCAGTGACACCGCCTGGCCTTAGCGAGTTTGCCCAGGACGGCGGTGGTCTAGGGGCCGCCTCTTAGCGAGTGCCGGCGAGGCGGGCCCCGGCCCCGGCCGTCTTGGTGCCACCCGGCCACCCGCACCCGCGGAGGGCCACCCGGGGCCCCACCAGGCCCGCACCGGGGGCCCCCCGCACATCCAGGGCCCCGCCGAAGACTTTCGACGGCGCCTCGCTCTTTTTTTGGACACTTCTTTATCCCGTGTGACGACCGCCAGCATGGTTTTTGGCGGCACATTCAAATTCATGGCCACCGAGCCCGCACGCCGCACTCTCGCACCTTTGACTTTTGGTTCACATATCTCCGCTGCTGGAGGAAGAAAGCGAGCGAGCGAGAGAGGCGGAGCGAGCGAGTGAGCGAGAGAGACATTGACAGTCACCAGCTAACGAGCAGGGTGGTGGTGATCCAGGCCCTCCACCACGTGCGGGGCGGGACGGGGCGTGCCGAGAACGCCCCCATCAAAAATAAATCGCCCTCCTTGTTCAAACTGATATTGTAATAAAACTGCACATTGCGTGCGTAGTAGGTCGTACACAGTCCAAAATAGAAACAAGACACACTCACGCACACAGGCGGGCGCGCGCGCAGTACATAAACACCAAGCCGTGACATAAGGAGGACGAGAATAAGAGCCTTTACGCCCGTCGAGTCAGCCAGCCAGCCTTGCCTGCCCTTTTACCTTCTCCCGCCGGCCGGCCGGCCGCGCCACGCCCCGCTCCGCCACCCACACGCCCGCCGGTCAGTGCACTGCGACACCTCACTCCCCTCCCTCATAGCTTCGGACCGTCTCTCTCTCTAACGCTCCTCGTATACTCCTCTTCACCGCAGCAGAGGCATCGCGCCTTTGCCTTCGTAGGGGAGGTATGACCGCACAAAACAAAGCGGCAAACGGAGCGCAAACGCGACAGACACACACACACACAAACACACACGCAGCGTAAATTACACTGCACAGGTAGCACCACCACCACCACTACTCTTTAGTCGGGTAATTTAGGGACACAATGGAAACGGAAAGAGAAATAATTGTTATAATAAAAAGAAAGTCACCCTCATAACAACACAATCTAGAACGATATACGAGCGGAGTTATGCCGACGCTAGAGTGGCTATAACCCCTCCTGTGTATACCGTCGGCGGATGTTGAGCACTGCAGCAAAGCGCGCACACACACAGGCACACACACACACACACACACTTTGCAACATTGCAGTTTGTTTTTACGGCAGTTAGAAAATCACATCATTTGGTGGGGAAGAGGAGAAGGGGAAACGGAGAGAGAGGGCGAAAGAGAGGGGGGGGGTCGAGTGAGTTGCTGCACTCCTGCTGGTGCGACCGCGTGCGGGAGGCGGGAAGCCCAAAACACATTCACGCACACACACACACACACACACACTTGCGTGAGCTCGAGGTGGGAGCGAGGGTAGACCAGTGCACTCTATGTACACAAATAACATGCCCTGGCGTGCGAGCGAGTGTGTGTGCGTGTGTGGCTGGTGGTAGGGGGGCCGGTAGAGAGAGGGGCCTAGACACCCGAACGACATATCGAGAACTAATTTGGCGCCCCACATCCGGGCGCCACTGATCATCATCCACACACACATCACACACCTCTTCCTCTACCCACACTAAGGACCCCGCGGCGTCGCGCGGGCCCCCTCTGGCAGCCTTTATGCCGACGGAGCGAGACCAAGAGTGAGTGTGTGTGAGAGAAAGAGAGAGAAGGAGCAATAAGACAGACACGCACAGGGGACTTTGGAGGTTAAGCCGCGACGGCAGAGGGACAATCCGGACTACAGTCCGCACCAGTGCACAGCTAAGAAGAACAAGAAGGTCACCCCATTTACAACACACAACATGCGAGCGCGCGAGCACACACTCAAACTGGACCACGCACACAACGAAAATCTTCCTGCAGTCCCCCCGTGCCTCTATAGCCGACACAGATTTTCCCGCCCCCCGGCCAATTCTTCCGGTCTCGGGCGCAGTCAGCCAGGGCTATGCGCTGCGGTCTGGCATTGGCATTCATTTTGCCCACGATCCCTATCCCCCCCGCACGGTACATCCGCTCAGGGCCCGGCCCACCCCGCCCCGCCCCGGGCCGCACAGCGCATAGCGCGCACCTGGAGCCTGAGTAACACGACACTACTACACTACGACCAGAGGTCACTCAGTCCTTGAACTTGAGCCCACGCCGGGCCAGGGGCCGGGCCGCGCCGGGCGGCGCGCTGGCACGGGGCCGCCTAGCGGCACGAGCCCCCCGCCGCCGCCACGCCCCGCCACGGCCAGCGGTCCTTTTACCTCAGCAGGGGCGCCCCCGACCGCCCGCGAGGCCCCGGCGCGGCGCAGCGCGGCGCAGCGCGAGCCCCCGCGGCGGCCGCGGGTCTTTTGAACATTATTACATTCAGACACGCGCTGTGACACACACACACACACACACGCACGCCCCCACTCACTCACACACACACACACACGCGCGTACACAGACCCGGGGGGCTTCCGGTTACGTAAAAATGCCGAAACCCGACACGTGGTCGCGGTGGGCGGCGCGCATCCTCCGCGTCGCGAACACGAAGGAGTTCACCTGCCCGTGGCGGCCGCGGAGCGAGGGCGCGAGAGCACGACCATCGCGGGGCTCGCACCGAGAGGGGGAGGAGGGCGCTCCCGCACTGACACGGGAAGTGTAAGCCCGACGGAACCAATCCGTTACGGCCGGGCCGGGCAGCGAGGGGAGCCGGCGACCTGCTACATCCTGGCCCGGCCCCCACTGCCTGTCCTCCCCCCGCGCGCCCGCCACTGCCGCCGCCGCCGCTGCACCTTTCCGTTTACGTTCGTGCAGCTATTTTTCGAGGAGAAACGGAAGCGACGCGCGCGCCGCCGGCCGCGCCGCGCCACTCCAGGGGGACGGCGGCGGCGGCGGCGGCGGTGCGGCGGCGGCGGGCAGACGGGCCTTCCTACACCTGTCAATTCTCCGCACGTCTGGTCCCCGCCTGCCATCGGCCGCAGCCATCGGAGAGCCATCGGCCAGCAGCAGAGCCTGTCCAGGGCCTGTCCAGGGCCCGTCCAGGGCCGCATTCTGCCACGACAAATTCCGATGTGCGCGGCGGCCGCCTGTCCAGTCCGGGCCCGGGTGAAGGCCGACTGCGCGCCGGAGGAGGCGGACGAGGCCGTCGCAGAGGTCCGGAGGCTCTCGGGCTCCCAGCCCGAGGAAGGCGATGGCGATGACGGCGAGGGTGATGGTGATCACCACCGTGTTCCGGGGTTGACGTACCTCAACTCCCGGGGGGGAACGTCCCTCGGCGCCGGCGACAATCCTTATGTAAAGCGTTGGTTCACTAAAGCACCGAAACGGATCCAGCATGGTGCAACACATGACACATGGCACTTGTACACACTGCACTGCAACACTGCACACACACACCACACGAGTATAACGAAGTCACACACACGAAGAGCCAGACGAGGGCAGGCGAGAGGCGCGCGACAGGGACACGTCCGACCCGCAAGGAAGTCCGCACACTAATGCCAGCCGGGTCCTGGGCCCGCAGGCAGCCGGCACGGCCCGCCGCGCCGGCACTGCCGCCCTCCCCGCGCCGCCCCACCCCCACCCCGCGGCCCGCTCGCCCTCCCCCGTCGTCGGCGTCGGCCGAGCGCGGCCCGAAGCCCGGCCCGAAGACGCCCGACCCCACCCGAGTCCACCTGGGCCACCCGGCGCACGGCGGGCCCGCGGAGGGCCGCCACACCGGTCGGCTCGGCTCCGCGCAGGGCCCGGCTGCGCTCGCCGGGGGCCCCGCTCGGCTCGGCCCCGCCCGGGCCCCGGCTACCCTCATTCATTCCTTTATCCCAACAGCTGATCTGCCACAATAGGAGGCTCGGGGCTCGGGCGGAAGGAAGCAGAGGGTGGGGGAGGGACTCTAGGGTGGAGGGGGCCCCGCCGGGCCCGCCGGGCTGGTGGGGGAGCCAGGCCTGTAGGGCCCCGCCGGCCCTGCCGGGGTGACAGATGGCAAGGGACCACGTCACAGGGGGAGCCTATAACCAGGAGACCTGGACCCCATAGCCTGGACCGGCGGCGGCCAGCAGCTTCGGGCTTCACAATGACACAAAACACAGGTGTGCCCGCTGGGCCCAGGACGCCGTGCCCGGAGCAGCCGCAGCGGGCCGAGGAGCGGGTTCCAACATGCTCCAGAGTAATCACTCAATCGCGTACAGTACTTGCGTGCAGGCAGAGTGGCAGAGCAGCCGCGGAGGCGCCCGCGGGGTGAGCGCCGTGCGGCGGCAGCCAGCCTCACAGCGAGGCGCTCAGCGAGGCGCTCAGCCGGCCCGGGCGCCAGGGCCGTCGCCTCGGACCGCCCGCACAGCAGCAGGGCAGCGCCGCAGCCTTAGCGTCCCTTAGAATTGCCCACTTCCTGCTAAATTATTGTATACCGCACGGAATCAAAATGTTTTTGCCTTTTCCGTGTGAGTCATCATCGTTGCGCCGTGGTGCGCCCCGCCCGGGTCGGCCGCCGCCGACGCCGCCGCCAGAGAGGGGCGTGGCGGGGCGTGGCGGGGCGCGGCGTCCGTTGGCCACACCGTCGCCGTGGCTTAGTGCCAAGACGATCCAGACGCGCACAAGACGGCCAGGGCAGACATGTCGTCGAACCCGGGCGCGGCGCACCGCCACCGCCACCTCGCGAGCACACCGTCAACCATAGCCTGGTCGGTCGGGACCGCTGCGGGATCAAGAGAGGGCCGCTGCGAGGGTGTTCCACTACGACCAGCGCGTGCACGGGGGCGGCACGGCCACTCACTTCCGCTGTTTACAACACGGGAGCAGCGCACATTTACACGCACACACACACACGTCACGGCCGGGGGAGTGGGAGGCGCCGAGTGTAAACCCCCGCGGGGCCCTGCAGCAGCAGAGCAGCGCGCAGCTGCGGCGCGCGTCGGACCTCCTCCTCTAGTCCGGCTACACACGTGATAAACAAAGCCGCTTCAAGAGCTGGCGGCAGTCAATTAATGCAAACTATCGGACGCTCAAGAGAAGTCCACACGACGCAGTCCGACAGAGGAAGTTTGTAACGAAAAGTGGTTGGCTCAGTACGAATATGTTTCAAACGTCGTTACTCTAAGTGCGTAGTGGTGCTCACTAATGTACTGGGTGTTTTGCAATATCTCCCTAGTCCAACTGAAGAGCGTGCGGCAGCTCAGCCGTGGACGCCGCGAGGAACCGCGCCGGTGGCGAGCGCTGGCGCCGGCCCGTCTCGCGGCGCCTCCAACGCAGGAGCTAGATCACGGCCGCTGCCGCGCCGCCCCGCGAAGAAACCGCGGCGGCGGCGAGCGTCTTGAACCCAAACCTGTCCCCCCCTCTTGCCACTGTTGATGAGTTATACCGGGGGAGCCGCGAAGGGGGCAGCAGACGCGGCGTGCGGCGCGACAAGACGGGGCGGGGCGGGGCGGGGTGAGGTGGGGTGGGGTGAGGTGGGGTGAGGCGGGGCGGGTCCGTCCCATGGGGTCGGCGTCCCTGACCCAGCCACACGGCGCCCCGAGGGCTCGCCGCCACCGTACGCGCCGCCACGCCACGCAAAGCAACTCTCCCTCTCTCTCTCTCCCCGCGCCTCTCTCTTCCCCTCTCCTCCCTCCCTCTCTCTCTCCTTTGGAACCAAAATAGCGCAGAGCAGCCTCCGCCGCAGGATGTAAAACGTCTGGCTAGCGTCTACCCGCCCCGCCCAGAGCGCACACCGCCGCCGCGCCCCTTCCCCGCGCTACTCACACACTCACACACACACACATACACGGCAAAGGTGCGCGCTCGAGTGAAAAACAGGCGTCGCGTATGACGTACTTCTCGTACTTTGCTTGTTGTACTTCTCGCACTCAATTGAATTCCTCGGCCGTGGCTCACCGGCCGCCTGCCTGTGCCCACCACCAACCACTGCTCGCTCGCTGCAGAGCCGCAGCCCTTCCGTCCGGTGAATGTACACCGCACACGCCTGCTCACCGCCAGGAAGAGCCCCGCCCACCAGCTCCGCCGGCGCCAGCTGCCCCCAGCCCTGCAGCTGCGTCACTGCCGACGCCACGCCACGCCCCGCCACGGCGAAAGTGAGTCAGGTGTGATGTCAATGGACACGGGCGGGGCGGGGCAAGGCGCGGGCCGGCGGCGACCTGGGGGCCGCCGATAAGAAGCGCCGGCCGCGGGTGCGCGCGCGTCAGCAACCTCCCCCTTCCCCCTCGCCTCCAGGATACGTCCATATACGAAACCGCGCCAGGCAGGTGACGTATTTTCCATGACAGTCACGACTGTTTGCTCAGATTACAATGCAATTCCTTCAAAACCTTACCCTTTCCGACCATGGCTCAGCAACAGGCACACGCGTGACTAACCATCACCGCAAACCTAAAAACGCCAGTAATTATTTAACTCACGCACAAAAAATATAGAAAAAATAAATTTTTGTATGAGCTGCTCTTTGCGAATAAGGGCGCGCGCGCGAAGCTGCGAAAAAAAGAGCGTGGAAAAAATTACCCACGACGACAGCTTTGAGCTGCTTTTTCGCACTCGGATGAGTAAAAATAGAGGAAAAATAAAGGAAAACGCCGGGCGAGGCGGGGCGGGGCGGCCGGAGGAGACAGCCATAAAAATTGTTCCCCCGTTTCGCTGGTGTGCGGGGCTCGCCTCTTCCTCGCTGTGTTTTCTGTCAAAATGCCAGCCAGCCGACAGAAAAGAGAAGGGGGCAAACGGGGAAAGAGGGAAGGAGGAAGGGAAGGAGGGAGGGAGGGAGAGAGGA
>NW_026267306.1:526274-529608 GCF_000697945.3 Frankliniella occidentalis | reverse complement strand
AGCGGGAGTTGGGGATGGAGGGAGGGAGAGAGGAGGGGAGGGAGGGAGGGAGAGGGTGGGGGTGCTGAGAGGACGATGGTAGGTAGGACTCTGCGCTCGCTTTTTGCAGCGGTCATTTTACAGAGAGCAGGAATGACGCGAAGGGCATGTCTCTATATCGCCCTGCACCGGAGCGTGCGAAAGGAAACGAGGAAGAAGAAAAGTTGAGCAATACTATTGAGCCGGGCGGGTGGCGGCGGCGGGCCTCTAGAGGTGAGGGAGGGTGGAGGGGGCTGCCTAATGATTACGAACGGCGCGGTGGGCTAGTTACCTGGAGCGACCGCATTGTGCGTCGTCGTGGAATGTCTCGCCCAAATGACACCATTCCGTCCCTAAATCTTCCCGCTCCCCTCCCTCCCTTTTATTCATCATTTGTCTTGTTTAATGGGTCAGAGGCAGCAAGCAGTCCGGCGGCGGCGGCGGCGGCGGTCGCGGGCGACCCGTCGCGCGTCCGAGAGGGAGAGAGAAAGAGAGAGAGAGAGAAATGGTGAGGCTGGGAATGTCCGGCCGATAAGACGCAGTGGGGATACTTCTGTCACAGAAGCGCGACTCTTCTGGTTCCGCAGAATACGGCTTACGCATTCGCAGCGTCGTCGCACATTTCATACAAAAAAGATTGGGGGGTGGGGGGAGTGAAACCAACCAACCTTCCAAACGCTGCGCGCTGCCCGCCTTGGGCACCTCTTAGCGCCGCAAAAGGGCATAGCTATAGAGAAATAGCGGACAAGACAATCAAAACGAAAAAAAAGGAAGAAAGAAAGAAAAAGGTGAGAGGACGGAAAAAGGAGAAGAAGGACAATAAAGAAGCAACGTTTGGTCGGGTCTGACCTGCGCACCTTGTCGTTACCTTGTCGTCGCGACGCGCACCGAGGAGGTGAGGCGTTCCACGGCGCAGCAAAGGCCCCTCTCTGCCCTGCCCCGCGAAAATAAAGTACGAAAAAAAGCACGCTTGGAACATACTAAAAAGTTTAATGACAGTTTGCTGGAAACTGCGCAAAAGGGCGGGCGGCGTCGTCGGCGGCGGCGTCGTCGGCGCACTGCAGCAGAGGAGAGGTGCAGCGGAGCAGCGCCACAGGGCACAAGTGGGGGTCCACCCCGCCCCGCCCCGCCGTCTCCAACCAACCCGTTCCCACACCAGCCGTGACGCCGCGGACGCCGCCCGGCCCAGGGGCTTCGCGGGGACCCCCCCACACCAGTGACAATGTGTCGAGTCGCGCTAGAGAGCGAGGAATCTAGAAAAAATAAGAGGGACTTGACCATAAAAAATAAATACTATGAAAAGCTCAAGGGAGAAAAAAAACTTTTGTGCGGTGTGAAAATACGGGCGGGTAAGCATGAGCGCACTCTCACCACGCGCAGGTGCATGCACAGGAGGCGAAGTGTCAACTAAAGTTGCGGCGGGGCGTAAGGTCCGGGGGGTCACCGCCGCCGCCAGAAGGAGGAGGAGCAGGATCGTCGGCTTGCAGTATATTCTGTAACAAGTGTGGCCGACCACAGTTTAAGCTCCGGGAGTGGAATGCACCACAGTCTGCGGGCTGCCTACGGTCAGGACGGGGCCCTGTCCCGACTGCCCCCGTCTCCCTCGCCCCACCCAGCACTACTACACCGCCACCGTACCGAACGCGGCAGCAGCAGCCCCAGTGATGCCCTCACCTCATCGCACAGGTGGCCCAGGGGCCCGCGGCGGCGAACAGCGGGGCCCCCGAGAGAAACGTGCCTGCAGCCGGGGGACGGGGCTCAGAGCGGGGGCGGTATGGGGAAGGGAAGCAAGCGCACAGCGCCACAAAAACACTTGGAAAATGCCGACTATACAGCCAAACTTGCATGGGAAAAGTCGGCATCAGTGTACCATTGACGGGGACCTACCACCACCAACTGTGAGGGGCGAGGAAACTCCAGCAAGAGGACTCCTCGCCTACCATACCAGGTGGCTGACTCACGGCGCCGCGAACTTTCGTGGATGCTGTACCGCATGCACGCGAGCGAGCGGGTTGCCTAACCGCACGGGTTCCCAAGGAGCCGCGAGCCGGGCAGGGCGGTTTGGCAAATCCACCCGCCCACGCCTGCATGCATGCACAACCAGTGGGCGTGGTTCACCAGCGATCAGCCACCTGGCACTTGTAGGTACAGCGTGCTGCGGCAGCTGCCTCACGACCTCCGACTCCTCGGCCAGGCCAGGACCCCAGGACTCCGGGCGCCCGGGCGCGCATACCAGACCGGAGCCGGGAGGAGCCCTCACGGAGCCCTGGCGGCGGAGCCCGGGGTGTGACTGCGGCGCGGGGCCGCGGATCAGCGCCGCACTCCTCGCTTCCCGGAAGGAATTCGGGAGGGGCGGCTCCACTTTGAGGGGCGGCGGATGCGCAACTGGCGCGGGAGCGGCGCAGAGATACGTGGCTACATGACGCCCGGCGGGTGACTACGGGGAGGCATTCCTGGCCCACACCAAATAGTGAATCAGCGCGGAGACATCCTCTCTCGTGTGTCCGTTCAGGGGCGGCCACGAGTCGTCGTCGCGCTGTTCGGGGAAGCGAGGAGGTGGGGGCGAATGTACTACTACTCCTTGCACGGCCTTTTAATTGAGTTCACAGATGGGAAGGTCAGGTAATGGCAACATTTCTACGGAGCGCAAGTCTCTCAGTGCAAGTTACGGCGTCGTCCTTATGAAAAGGAAATAACGCAGAGACCGAACCAAAGAGGCCATATCCACCAAGAAGAGACATATAACACGTTTCAGTTCGCGACATTTCATCCATGACTCTTTCTCACCTGCGCAGCGGAGGGTCGGGGTCGACGAGGTGGAAGTCGTTCTCACTGCAGACCTCTCTATCTCGGTGATGGACGGCGCATTTGAAGGACCGCGAACGTTTGCCGCTCATCTGAAACGGAAGAAAAGGGTTATACATTAGAGGGGGGCGGCGCTCGATTAAAGCCTGTCGAAAACAAACAGTTTGTACAGGAGCAGAAATCAATTCCATAAAGAAGTCAACTTGATAGCCTTTGGTGCCCATCGCGTCGCACAGCAGGATGTGCAGCGTGGGGTGTCTCAGCGGGTGCAGCAGGGGGTGGAAGAGGGGGTGCAGAAGGGTACGCCAGGCACGCGAAGCGGTAAATATGTAGAGAGGGTGCGGGCGCGCACGCACAGCTGAGCTCAGGGATCCCAATAAAAACGAAATCACGGCAAAGCGAGAAATGGCGCTCATTCTCATTTGGTGACACGGGCAATATGGCATGGAGGTACGACAGAGTGCGTGCTCGGCGCCGCCGCGGTGCCAGTCGCCTGGCCGCGCGGGGGGGG
>NW_026267306.1:521346-526214 GCF_000697945.3 Frankliniella occidentalis | reverse complement strand
GGGGGGGGCACCGGAGGGGCTACGGCCACGGCGGCACCGCCCCCCGCAGTAGCGCCCACACACACGCACGGGGCGGGGCGGGGCGTCGCGTTCGCACGGCGCGACAATCCAGACAAATGCAAAATAACGCATAAAGCTGGGGAGCGAGGCGAGTTTTACGGGGAAGCGGAGTCTTTCTCGGCGGCCGAACAGGCCCGGTTACAAACGGCACTGCAGGACGTGCTCCTACGGTCCGGCCGCGCATTGCGCGCGCTGGGCATAGTAGAGGGACCCGCGGGGGCGCGGCGGCGGCGAGGAGAGGAGGGCGACGACAGAGGGACAGAGGCCGGCGCGGAGCGGCCGCGCGGCGGGCACCGCGAGGATCCGGACGATGGCGATGCAGCGCTCGAGGATGACGCCCAGGTTGAGTTCAGACGGTCGACGTCGGGGAAACCGAGGGAGGAAGATGACGATGAGCCGTCATTGACTGTGAGGTTAGATGGGGCGCCGAGAAACACATCGGGGTGACGGACGGAAGACGACGGACACCGGGAGAAGCTGCGACAGCGGTAGAGTATGACTATTTCGTAATGGCAACCCAAGAAAAACACCTTGTACGCCGCCGAGTTTTCCCCTCTTCTCACCCACCCATACTTTTACGAGGTGGGGTAGTAGTCGCACTAAAAGGACGCATATGCACAGGTCGCGGCGGCGGCTCACCGCAGCCCGCCTGCCGAGCCTGCCGGCCGGCTCCACCAACAACAACACTCAAACCACATTGCACCTGGCTGGCACAGCGGCTCACCCAGGAGGGTAGGGCGGTGCTCACCGGCAGTCCTCGGCTCGGCTCACCGCCAGTGCCGCGCTGATAGCAGTATCAATGCGTAACGGTGCACGGGACGTTACGGGTCGCGGCGGCTGGGCTGGACACACACATACTTCACACACTCACTCTTCCATGGAAAGTGTCATCGCCACTCACTCACTCAGCTGTCCCACATCCCCGCACACACATATAGGCCCACACAGTGAGTGACGCGCGCGTAAGTAGAAGAGAGTGACCGGCCGAGTAGTGCCGGCGGGCCGCCGTGCCGTGGGTGACGAGGAGGAGAGACGGATAGGTTATTTACAGGTAAGAGGAGGAGAGCGAGCGAGACAGACGAGCGGCGCGACAAGACGTCGTCGTCGGGAGAGGCGAGAAGTGCGCAAAGGGAGAGTGAGAGAGAGGGAGAGAAAGAGGGAGAAAAAGAGATACACAAGATAGAGGAGAGCGCCCATCTCGCTCGCACAGGCGTGGAAAAAAAAGAAGCAAGGCAAAGAGGTTAGGTCAGAGGTCATGGGGAGAGAAAGCGAAGTGTGAATACTACTTCGACATGGACGTCGACGTCGCCGCCGCCGCCGCCGCGTCGCTAGTTCGCGAGTGTCCGCAGCGTCGGCGTCCGTCACACGGCGAAGTTTCGGGCGCGACTTCCCCTCCGGCCGTGTGGCACGCGCGTCCCGGCTTACACATTACTGGAATGCTAGCAATGCGTGTGGTAGATCGGCGCGGCCCTGCGCGAGGCTATCCGGCCCTCATTCATTAACGCGAAGGCAACTAAATACTACTACGCCCTCCCCGCGAGAAGGAAAAGTACGCGGAGCGGGAGGAAATAGTAGTAAAATAAAAATTAAACAAAAATCACGAGCGACATGATGAGAAATTCAGAAGTTACGATTTATTTGCGAGACGTCGATCGTGCGGCCGGCGCGGGGCCACGCACGGCGGGGCCGACGGCAGCGCGGCCAGAGACAAAGGAATGCTTTTCCCGCAAGCCGAAGCGGGAGAGAGAATGAGAGAGACGGCAAGAGGGGCCTTGTGTGTCCCCGGCCAATCCCTGTCAATCTTCGGTAATACGCACGCACTCCCCTATGAGGCGAACTGCCTTCGCTCGAGGCAGCCAGTCTGTCGCCCTTCTTTCCTACCATACTCGCCCTTTGTTCGTATTTGTACCCGCACTTGTAGTACTACAGGGTGGGCGGCTAGTCCAAAGAGCTTGTATAGTAAGCTCTTTGGGCTAGTCCCTCTCAGCCAGCCAAGCCCGCATGTTGGCGCGCAGGTTGCCTCACAGGCATTCTGTAGTCGGTCAGAGCCGTGCGGCGCCGTGCTTGGCGAAGGTAGGCAACCCGCTCGCACGCCTGCATGCCGGGAGAGTATAACCGTGCGCTCCGACGGGGCTCGGGCGGTCGGGTCAGGGCCGCGACACGGCACGGCAGGTCTGTCTGCGGGGTGTTGTGGCCCGCAACACCGCTTTGTCTCAGCCCCGACAGGGTATTAGTTCAGGAAGCGGGAAGTTTTCGATGGGAATTACAAAAGCATTTAGCGCGATGGAGCCGCGCGCCGAGCTGCGCGCTGTGGCGCTGCCTGCGACGCACCTCCCTGCCCTGGGGTGTGCGCCGGTCCGCGCCCCTGGAGCCCAATGAGTATCATACGAGCCCACTAAGCCCGGGGCGCCCCGGGGCTGGACGCCTCGCCGGACGCCCCGGGCTGGACCCCCCAGAGACCCACTGGCCGGGGCAACGCCGCCGCGGCAGCCGGGCGGCCCCGTGGTGGTCAGGCGGGACCCCGCCCCGCCGCCCCGCCCCGTTCCAGGCGGACATTCCTCCGGGGCCTGGGGGCCCCTCTCTGGGCCGGGGCGCAGCGAGACCCAACAGTTTGCAAACGTGTGGGGCTTACGTAAAGAGCTGCTGGTCTGCTTTAGTCTGTCCCGGCCCGGGCCCCCGGGCAGCGCAAAGCAAGCCAGTACGGAGTACGGCGGTGGCGGCGGCGCGCTGGCAGGGCCCCCCAGCGGCAGCGCCCCGCTCGCCGCCCTCAAACAGGGCCATCGGGCGACGGCGGCAACCTTGCATTGGGCATCGCCCGTAGGACAATTTACAACAACGATGCAGCTCGAGATTCCGATGCGTGATTGGAGGGGAGGGGGACGGGAAGGGGGAAGTATCGGTTAACGGGGGCCGGAGCGTTTTTGTCCGGGGTACCCGAATGCCTTGTCGTGCGCCCCGTGTGAGCGGCGGGCTGTGTGTGTGTGTGTGTGTGTGTGTGTGTGTGTGTGTGTGTGTGTGTGTGTGTGTGTGTGAAGCGACACTGGCGGCCCCAAAAGTGCGACCCTCCGACCTTGTTCGGAATCCGACCCGCCGCGGGGGCTGGGCCAGACCGTCGCACACTGTACTACCAGGTGGCTGATTCACGCCGCGCACTTTCGTAGTTGTACAGTACCGCATTGCCCGCGTGCGGACGGGTTGCCTACTCGCACGGGGCTATGGGCAGCCGTTGGGCAGCGAGCAGCGAGCATTGGCAAACCCGCCCGCATCCGTGCATGCAGACGCGAAAACCACAGGTCTATGGAGACCTACGGTATCAAAGTGAAGTAGTGTACGAAAGTGCGCGGCGTGAATCAGCCTGAGCGCTGCCGGGCCGTGAGCTAGCTCCGCAGCTCCCCGCGCTCTCCGCGGGTGGGGCGTGGCGGTGTATGTGTCGCCCACGCGGGCCGGGGCGTGCCGACCGATGTGCGCCAGCCAGCCGCGGTCAGCCAGCCAGCCAGCCAGCCAGCCAGCCAGCCAGCCAGCCAGCCGGGCAGCGCAGCCAGCCTGGGAAAAAGTCGTACTGCCTGGTGCTCCGCCTGCTGCTCCGCGGGCGGGTCGTCGTGCGAGCTGCGCTGCGCCGTGCTGAGCGAGGCGAGCCACGCCCTGCCCGTGTGCAGCCCGCCGAGGTTAGGTTCCAGCGCGTACCGAGGTGGACACTCACATTCCAGGAGCGCGGCCACTACTACTACCGCGCCGCCGGTGCCGCCGGCCTGGCCTGGGCCCCGACGGCCGCCTCAACGCTGCGCGACGACACCTCCTCCTCTGCTGCCTCTCCAACCCCAAGCCCAGGGGGGAAAAATAATACGACCGAAGAAAAGCCAGATCAATATAATTGTCGGAGCGGGCTGCCCCGGCTTGGCGTGGCGTGGCGCGGCGGCAACCACGGCCACGACGACGGCGGCGGGGACCCAACCAGACACGCCGCCGAGAGAGACCATTCCCACGTGAAATATGGCGATCAAGTCCACTTTAATCCGCCCACTCGAAATTATTTCCCCCGTGTCGTGTGCTCCCGGGCGGACAGTCTCATGACTCCTCCCCCCCCCCTTATCCTCCATCCCCCTCAACGTCCCAGGCGGCGGCGCGGGTCGTGTCGCTTGAGACCCCCGCTCCCCCACCTCCCCTCCTCCAAATGGTCCCGTCCATCCCTGAAACAACGACGACCACCGACTCTCGGGCGGCGCGGTATGTCGCCCCGCGTTCACTCGCCGCATTCCCACGAGGTGCGGGTGGTGGCGGCGGCTACGGCCCGCGACACACACACACGCACACACATACACACAGATGGGCGCACTATCCACTCCGTCGATATCTCTATATCGAGTGGGGCGTGGCCGGAGCGCCCCCTGCCCGCCGGCCACTCCCACAAGACCCTCCACAACGCGAAGGGGTTGTGATCCCCCCCAGCTCCGCTCGATCCCTACACCATACCACCACCCGCGCCCGCCGCCCCGCCACGCCTCCAGGACTGGAGTAGTAGTAGTACCACTACTGCAACACGGCCGCCGAGCTCAGCCCTTTAATAATGCATTCCAATCAGCAAGGTCAGGGGGCCCGGGGCCCGGGCCGAGAGCAGGCCCCCGCCGCCGCCGCCCCTCGACACGGACACGACTGCTGCGCGCCGAATGCACTGGAGGGGGCGGGGCGGGGCCGGGGCACATGACAAGGCTCGCCGCGCCGTGCTCGCACCCACGCGGACCTCTCCGGGGCCTTGCACATCGCCTATGCCCAAACTGCTTAATTATGCAAGTGAATGGGGGGAGAGGGAG
>NW_026267306.1:513012-520871 GCF_000697945.3 Frankliniella occidentalis | reverse complement strand
CCCCCCCCCTCCCCCCGGCTCCCCCCATTCTTTTATAAACAGACGTATTGAGAAATAAAAATAAAGAGAGCAGATGAATTGGGGGAAAAACATCAGAGAGAAGCGCTTGGCCGGGCCGGCCCGGGCGGCGCGCGAGCAGGGACCACCGGGACCACCGGGTGGTCGTCAATCGCTCTCATAATCCCACACACTCCCACCGTCCGTGACACGCGTACGGCATATCTCCTCCGTCTCTCTCTCTCCCTCTCTGCTTGTGCCTCGCCTCTCTCCGTCTCTCTCTCTCTCGCCCCGCGTTCCCACATCACCGTCTCTCTCGCTCCGTCTCTGTTCCCACCGCCTTATTACTGATCAGCCTCCCGCCCGGACCCGGGTCCAGCAGAGGACAGGGCGGGCACGGCCCGGGCACGGCTCGGCGGGCTCCGGCGGGTGGTCCGCGGCACGGCCACGGCACAGCCGCGCAGGCGCGCGCGCGCGCGGGTCCATTGGCGCCGCTCCAGGTGGACTCCAGGGAGGCGACTCCAGGTGGGCCCCGCCCAAGATAGCGAAAACGGATTTCGGAGAAGCCGGTCGTCGCAGCAGCAGCAGCAGCAGCAGCGAGGTGCGCGCGTTAAATGCGCGACACTCGACACGTAAAGCGCGCGCGGGGCGGCAGCGAGCCGAGCGCGCCGTCCTCCTCACTGCACACAATCTCTCCGGCAGAGCGCATTCCCCTGCGCGAGAACAAGCCGCACGAGGACGCCGCCCCCTCTCCCACGACGTCCTGCTCCTCCTTGTCCTCGACGGCGTGCATGTACCAACGTACGTTACGAACGTACTGTACAACAAGGCCTCGCTCTGCTGCTCCTCCCAATTCGAATGGCCGCCGCCGCCGCGCGCGCGGCAGCCCGCTTGACAAGAGGTCGCAGTGCGCCGCGGCCGGGTCGTGGCGGGGCGTGGCGTGGCGCTGCTCCGCGGTCACGGCGCCGCCGCCCCGGCCCCGCGCGCCCCCCGCGCGCCCCGCCCACCAGAGCTGCAGACTCAGGGCGGGGGCGCGCCGAGCGCGGCCAGCGCGGCCACACCGGCCCGCGTATATGGGCATGCCAGGGCATCGATCCCTGGCCCCGCCGCGCCCCGCCCCGCCCCGACAACTCTGGCTGGCTGGGGAGCCAGGAGGCCCGGAGCCGCCGCCGACTCTCGGCTAACCTTGGCGCCTGCCAGCCTACCACCTACCGACCTGGCCGTCGTCGTGCACTCTGCATCAGCGACCAGCATACCCGTCTGGCGTAACCCCGTACCGAACGACAGCTCCACGTCAAACGGCCATCCCATATGCCTGCCCACGCACCACTTGTCATCTATGATGGCGATTCGAACGGTGCCTACCACCACCACCAGCGAACACCGCAGCGGGTGAACAGTCTCCGCGCCCTCCGCGCCACGCCACGCCACGCCGCGCCGCCCAGCCCGGGCGCCGCCGCCGGCCGCTTGGCCTTCCCTCTGGTGCTCCCGCTCGGCTCCTCCGGAGGCTCCGGTCGCTCCCCGACCAGACTCTTCTCACACGCGTTGCGTCAGGCTGAACAACAACCACCTCCACCACAACGCCATCCACCACCACTACCACCGCCATTTCCAACTCCCTCGCTCCCTCCACCGCCGTGTCCCCTTCTCTTTCTCTCTCTCGCACACGCACGCACTGCTGCGTCCGGCTGCTGCTGCTGCTGGGCTGGCCGGCCGCAGCAGCAGAAACAAAAGCGCCTCTTCATTGTTGTTGAGGGGGGTCCCTCCCTAATTAACAGAAAAGTGTTTGCGAGGTTCCGAATTATACATCATAAAAGTTGCCACCCACTTAGCCTTTTGGGAGGCACGGCACGTAAAAACGCAAATCCACCACCACCACCGGCACGCCGCCGTCATGGAGGAGGAGGGCGGGCGGGCAGTCCCTTCGACCGGCGCAACCGCCGTGCAGTGGTCGCGTGCGTGTGCGTGTGTGTGTGTGACAGCAACAAAACAGGACGGAAGAGGGCCCCGGAAAGAGGAAAAGGGAAGGGGGCCGTAGTAGTCGGGCGGCGGCGACGGGAAGCCGCGCGATGATGCACACATAAACCATCGCGCCATCCATTTCAATCACACGACGGATCCTTCTCCAGCTTTGGGCGCGTACACACCAAAGGTGTGCCAGCCAGTCACACGAGCCACACTGAATGAATTTGCGGGAGGACATGACATTCTCGTCATGAGTACTGTACAACAATACACTTGCGATTGACAAGCCCATGTCGCCAGAGATGTCGCGCGCGACTGTAGTAGTTCGGCGCCACCGACCCGCGCGCGGTAGGCGAGAGCACTGAGTAATTGAGTTTTTGCTGTGTTTAGGTGGCCCCGCCATGCCCCCGCCGTGCCCCGCCTCGCTCGCCGCGGTGCGGTGGCGGTGGCGGGCGGTGGCCTGGTGTGCCATTGTTGCGGTGAACAAAGGCCGGGAGTCGCTGCTTTTGCTCCCAATCAGCGAAGCTCTCACAGGTCCATCTTCCTCCCTGCTAAAGCCCCTCTCGCGGGTCATTAGTCATTAGCAGAGAAACACTGCCGGCCCGGCGGCGCCGGCGGCCGACGGCTTCCCAATCGCAGCGTAATATTTATGCCCCCCAATAATGCAATTCGCAAGGAGATTAATTTAACTTTTGCGTCCGCCGTCGCGAGTCCGCGCGAGACCAACCAACAACCCCTTGGCAGCAACCATATACCGGCGAACCGAACGAGCAGCAGAGCCTTTCCGCGCGTGAGAGGAAAGCCCCCCCCCTACCCTCTCTCTGCCTTTTGCACTCGCAATGGATGGGAGGACCTTCCTTCCTGTATCGTTGTACGCTCGCCTACACGGCTTTCTCTGCTGCTTCGCTCGCTTCGCTTGTCTGTGTCGCCCACGCTGATCTGGCTCGGCGGCCGCGGCGGCCCGGCCCCGGCCCGCCCGGGAAGACGGCGGCGGCGGCAGCGGCGCCCGACCCCACCCTACTCAGCCATCATCCTCTCGATGCTCCTCCCGATATGCTCGAGAGCAAAAGGTTTGGTTCGGCCCCGCAAGTCCGCGACACACGACCCTCCTCGACGGCGTCGTCGACGGGGTCGTGTCGGCCGTCGGCCGCCGGGGCCAGCTGCTGCTCGAGGCCTCGTGCGGGTCCACTCGCTTGATGAGCCCCGTCACGACAGCGCAAGGTTGCGGGGGCTACAAACACACTCAGCTGGTAGGTGAATCAGGCCACGGGCCACTCTAGACGAATCAACGCCGGGCACAGCAAGCAGACTGAGGACCAGGGCCAGGACACCAGGACGACAGCGAGGAAGCGGGCAGGGCATAAAGGACCACGGCCGTCACCGCACGTCGGGCCCGAGGACAAATGGCCTCGCTCGCCGGCGACGACGGAGCACAACCTCCGCGAGGACCTCGTCGACGACCAGCAGGGGCCCGCCGTCCGCGATTGTGCAAAACTCCTCCTATCCGCGAGTCTCGAGCGCGCGCAGGGTGGCCGACGACGACGACGACCGCGTCAGTCCTCTTACACCGCAGCAGGGGCACCGACCTTTTCGTACGCAACCGCGCATCATGCAGACGAGCGGCAGCGGCGGCAGCGCGCGCGACATTCGTTCAAACCGACGTTATTTATACCGCGACGCGTTTCGGAGGCACTCCCACAGCCTCTCTCAGACATGGAGTCGTGTACCACCGCCTTACCGGGCCGACAATGGCCCGGCCCAGCCCCACGGCCGCGCAGCGCACTCATTTTATTATTATAGTGTGTACGTATTTAGAGCGACAAGCCTCCTTGAATTTGGATTCGCTCCGCTCCGGCCATAAAAAACGTCTCGTCGCAAAAGGGGTGGCGGCGGTGGTGGTGGTGGGAGTAGTAGCGCGGAGAAGGGACGGGACGGGGGAAAGGGAAGCAGGCGTCGGAGAAGGGAGAGAGGAAAAGGGGGGGGGGGAAGAGGGGAGCAGCATACAATGAGATGTGACTCACAAGATTTTGTTATGCCTTTTATTTTTTTGTTTCGGTTTCCTCATGATGCGCCGACGACGCGCAAAGAGTCTTTAGAAACAGTGAGCCTGAGTAGACGGAGCAGGTACAGTACCTTCCACACAATTTAATAATTCCACCGTTTCGTGAGTGTGCGAATCCCACCACCACCGCCAGCTCACCCCCACCACCACCACCCCTTCCCGCGATACGGGCGCGCGCGCCCTCGAGACCGAGACGCTGATCAACACAAAGGGCGTCAACGCCGAGCCCAGCCGGCCGGAGAGCTCCGCGGAGCCAGCCAGCCCCCTTCAAGTCAAGGCGCTCCGCATCGCTCCGAACAACAAAAGGGGGGGCTGCTTGCACAACGCTCATTACCCGCATGAATATTATCATTATCATTATTATTATCAGGGGTAAATTTGGTTTTGTGCGGCAGCAGACAACAGGCGAAAAAACCCTCCAAATTTGAATGCGCGCCGGAGCGTCGTCGTTGGCTTTGCTGCCGCCCCCCATCAACCACCAACCACGCGACCTCAAACAAAGCGGTCTTGACGTCGAGTGGCAAACTCCGCCGCCGCTGCTCCACAACAACTCCCCGCCACGCCGAGCGGTTCCTTCCCTTCCACCGGCATCGCGAGGGGCTGCTGCGGATGCTGCCGCCCCCAACCCCCTTCCTTCAAGTCAGCGTCAGCGTCACCTCCTCATCCTCGACTATAGCAGCACAGCCAGCGCAGCACCGCGAAACTGCCCCCCCCCCTCGCACAAACTAACAGCGACCGGCAACGACGACGACGCCCCCTCCGCCGCACCCGTCAAACGGTAAAACGGTTTGACCCACATTGGCCGCACTATTCATTGGAGAAATGCATCCGTTGTTGGGGGCCCAAGAGGTGGGATGGGAGGGCGTCAATGGGTCAATCTACTAGTGCCTAGAACATCCGCCAAACAAACGACCCTACGCAGCCCAGCCGGGGCCCGCCTAGATAGCAACAGCGGATCTCACTTTTTGCTTTACCTAAGAAATTGCACATAGAAGCGTTGAGGTCACCAAGAACCCGAAGTGGTAAGGGACACACTGAGCAATCGAAATATCCATTTTAGACTCCAGAGTTGACCAATTGGGCAGCCTGTAGGTCAAAAACCTATTCCATTAAGGTGTTGCTGCATTTATAGCCTGCCCAAAAACCAGCTCATAAAGGGGTGAGGGAATGCCACCCCCCTCCCCCTTTTTCCAAAAATGGATGCGATATGGTTTGTGACCGACCCCTTTCGGCCTGCGAACGACGCGACGCTGCTGTTGTGCGACGCGGTGCGTGGCGCGGCGCACGCGGAGGTGACGGTGGTGGTGACGGCGGTGACGGTGGTGGCGTGCTGATGGGATAAGCGTCGCGGCGCCGGCCCGTCCCGTCCCGGCCCGCGGCGCGCCAATTGAATGATGGTCATGATGGTGCCTAACAACGGGATGTGACGAGGACGAGCAGAGAGCTCTGCAGTAAACAGGAGGTCATCTGTCAGAGTGGACCACCGCCTGGCGACCGCCTCCCACCAGGAGCTGGACCACGTCTCATCCACTTCTCCGGAACAATCATCATCTTATCTCTGACCACCACCACCACCGGCCGAATCCAGATATCCCTACTCCCCCTGTTGGCCTCGATATACCTTCTAAGATAGTTCAGTGCAAAAGTTGTAGAGTAACGGAAATATCTCTATTTGAACTGACAATTTGGAAAATTGACTGGAGTAAATTTATCAGACCCAGTACCCAGTCCAAACTCACATGGGCCTAATCTTGAGGATCTCATAGGTCGAGCGGTCAAAAGTGTCATGAGTAACCATGCGATTCGAGGAGGTCCACCAATAATATTGGCCGCTCCATACCATGGGCTCCATGTGAATTTTGGAATGGGCTATTACGACACAACTCCCAACAAGTTCAGTGGCCAGAGCAGAGAATGTGGCACGAGAAAATTTAGAACCAACCAATAGCCAGAATAAGTACATAAAAATTCAAATCAATAATAAAAATTGAATGACACTCTTTTTCTGGGTCTTGTGCAGACTGGAGAAAATTCCCTAACATGTTAACCCTTTCAAAGCTGTGTGAGGACCACCTGTCACATTTTACGCTGCTCATAGAGTAAACTTTGCTGACACGTACTCACCAGATGAGCGGTAGAAACTTGGCAAAAGCACTCCCGTCCCAGAAACACACTCACACTGCTTTTGCACCTGAATATCACTGTGCCCGGTGCCTAACCTCAAACACGCGGCAGCGTCGCGCACTTTCACCAAACGCTCAAACTGCGTGCGCTCGTCAGCGCGCCGATCAACGAGCGCCACATTTAAACAAACAAACAAGAGTCTTGCAAACTCCTTTCGCGGGTCGAAAAAGTGAAAACTACAAGTGTCTGCTGCAGAATGCACTCCCGGTGATCACACACACTGACGTGAGGGCGCGCGCCAGGCCGAGGCTCTGCTGCGGATCTCAGACGAGCTGCTCCATTGTGCGCTGCGGCGCTTCTCGGGCCGAATCACACGCCGCGGCAATAAATCTACTTCTTCACACACTTTCTGCTCTTCTGAGATATCGCTGTCGGTTTTTAGTGCAATTGATCACGGAACAGGGTGGCGGCGGCGGCAATCGCAGCGCATTCTCCTTCCGAAAAATATTTTTGTTTTGATGTTGTTGTTGTTGTTGTTTCAACCCCGCTCGTCGCGTCACTACTCTGCTCACGCCACGCCGGAACTGTCGCGGCGACGACGACCCGCTGACGTGAGAGCGGCGGCGGCGGGAACGTCCGACGAGTTCAATTTCATTCGACTAAGGTTCCTTCTTATTCGTTCAATCGAGTACCCGCACTCTTGCCGCGGTAAGTACCCATACGCACGGCCCTTCAATAAAACGTATTAGGTAGACTAAACTAGCACCTTCATTCAATCATCCATTCATTCGTTCGTTAATATAGACATACGACACACACACGCGCGTGCGCGCACGCACGAGTAGACACACAGACACACGCGAGGACACACACACACACACACAGGCACACCGCACGCTCGCGCACATGCACACAAACAAGCCCGCACGGAGGAACGCCCTCGTTGTGGTCTGGTCCTGATTGCCCGCTGCTCGTGCAGCATCAAAAGACAAAAGAATTGTACGGGCAATAGTGCCTCCTCCACTTGACTCATGCACGGCCCCGGCCGGTGGGAGCGAGCAAGCGAGTGTGTGAGAGAGAGATGGAGAGAGAGAGAAAGAGAGAGAGAAGGAGAGCAAAGAAGAGCGGAGAGAGGGAAGCGCATTGCAATCCTTTTGTTTCCGATGGCTGAGTCGACTTGAGGTTGTCGACCAATCCGATGAATTAGCCTCATGACGTTCCCATGCACCGCGACAGCTCATGACGTCTCGCGTCCCCATGGCCACCGCGCGCGTCATTCTTTTACGTCCCTTTTCTTTTTGTCGTTCTCTTGGCGCCATACGACGCATCGTTCCGGTGTACTCGACCCGGCGCGACCTCATCTGGAGGCAGGCGCGAATCTCTTCTCTTCTCCTCTAAGCCCCCCCCCCTCTCCTCTCGTCGCCCACACGTGGACCGTGCCGCGAGTGTAACCTGGCCGCCGCGCGCAGGGTGGCCGCCCACCCCGGGTCATGCGGCTGTAGATGTAGAACATCACGAGGAGAGCGCACTCGCTAACGACGGCTGGGGGCGGGCGCGGCGGCGGCGGCAGCGGCGGCGCGGAGCAGCAGCAGCAGCATGATGGATTTATATTCTGGCCAATGAGAAACGATGCCCATGCTTGCATGGCTCATACGGCTCACGCGAGCTGCAGCGCGGGGCCTGGAAGTAGGGCGCTGGGGCGGGCCGGGCC
>NW_026267306.1:508476-512648 GCF_000697945.3 Frankliniella occidentalis | reverse complement strand
TGTAACCCTCTGTATGACTTGTATTACCTCGTAATACCTGGGATACCATGTAGTATTACTTTGTGTTACCTTGTATTACCTTGTATTACCTTGTAATGCTTGTAATACCTTGTAATACTTGTAATACTTTGATTTTACCAGTATTACCTGTATTACATATATTACCTTGTAATATATTCCCCTGTCCCCGTCTCAGCTGAGTTGTTCACCCCTCGGCGGCGGGCGGGGTGGGGTGGGGTGGGTAAAGGCACGCGGCGCACGTGGTGCGCGTTGCCCCCGAGGTTGTTTGGCCGATTTCAATAAAAAGGGCGCAGTATGTCGCGCTGAAGCTTCATGCTGGAGCACCCCACCGAGCGTGGTGCGGAGGGGGCGGATCAGGGGGTTGTATAACCTAACGGGAGCAGGGGGTGTGCCCCGGTGGAGAAGTGCGAGGGGGTAAAAGCGACCGGCAAGGAGCAAAAAATAAATAATAAGGGATGGCAAACCACACACATTCGCGCGCCACGACGCAAGCATAGGAAACTTGGAGGCGAGGGGGCTCTCAAGATCCCCAGCACAATCAGCTTGTGCTCACTCGACTTGGAGCCGCTCAAGATCTAGCACAAGCAGCACAAGTTTGTGCTGCTCACTCGGCTCAAGCCCCCGCGCTTCTGCGTAATTGGCTCATAAATATAGTGACAGTGTAGTGCTCATCGAACTCCTCTTTCTCTCTGCGAGCGCGGTGTTTTATGCATGCATGCGAGTAGTGTGTGTGTGTGTGTGTGTGTGTGAGTGCACGCGCGTGTGTGTGTGTGTGCGAGAGAGAGAGAGAGAGGTGGAGCGATGACCCCGCGAGTGGCAGGGCGGGGCGTGTCCCGGACCGGTAGAGCCCGTCCCGGCCACCCCCGCAGTCTGGAGCATCACGCCCAGGAGGGCCTCGCCCGCCCGCCGCGGAGGTCCCGACCCCCCGAGGGCCAAGGAGTGCGTGCCGTGGAGGCGGGCACCGCTGCGCACCTCACATAGGGGTAGTACACAGGACCGCGCGCGACACTGTGCGCCATAAGGGTGGCCACACTTTTTATTTCTTCCTGATCCGTTCCAGCAGCAACAACGACACTAGGATTATTTTTTTCTCTGTGACCCACTTGGAGCTCCCCTTCTCTCTCGCGCGCGCGCTCGCGCTCTGCCGCTGCCGCGATGCTGCTGACACCGGCTCCACCCACGTCGTCGAGCCCGTGGAGCCCGTCGGGCCGCACGCACGGCCCCGCCGGGGCGGCGCGTCCTACGGCCCTCATCCGGTGCACTCTGCGCAGCCCCGCGCGCCACTTTGGCACGTATGTGTGTTGTGTCCCCGATCAAGCGCCCTGCTCCCCGCCCCGTCCTCGTGCGAGTAAGCCCCCTTCTGGCCCTCTGCTCGCGGGTGGGCGGCGGAGCCAGGGGCGCGGCTGGAGGTCAGGTGCGCGTGGCACACAGCCCTCTCATGCCGGCTGAAGGCCTCCCAAGGGGTGTGATTGAACATCAAACTAGAGCAGCCCGCCATCGACGCGATTACAAACCGTTTTATACACGTTTTTATGAATTTCGAATCGACGATCCGGCGCGCAGATAGCAAACCTTTTTCTGCACTCCCCGACGAGCCTCGACATGTCGCTCCTACCCTCTTTTCTTGCTCCCCGTCCAGCACATGGCGCGGGGTGTGGCGGGGCGGGGCGGGGCGGGGCGGGCCACAACGCCCATTGCCGCTGCTGAGCTGGGCGTTACCTGGCCGTGGCGCGGCTCCGCCGTGCTCCGCCTGGCTCGGCGGCGGCCTGACAGGCACGGCGGGGCCGGGCAGAGCAAAGCGCATTGTACCTGCGGAAGTGCGACCGGTTCACATCCTGTGTCGCGGGCGGCGGAGGGGCGGCGGCAGGGCCAGGGCGGGGAGGAGCAGGCCCGGGCCCGGTGCAGCCGCCCGCCACGCCCCGCCACGCCCTGACCCGCGCAACATCGAGGAGGAGCTGTCCCAGTAGTGATCCGGGGGCCCGCTCAAACCAGTTTACATCCCAAGTCTTTCTCTCTCGCTCTCTCTCTCTCTCTCGCTCTCTCTCTTTCGCATCAACCCCGAGGAGGAGAGGAGGAACGACGCACGTTGCCGTCGTCATTATCTCCGGAAAGGCGACACCGCCCGCCACGCGTCCACGTGCGTCCGCGCGGCGTGCGCGCGCGTGTGCCGTATCTCGGCCGACAAGAAGTACCTCCTCACCAGGTAGGAGAGAGAGAGAAGGGGGGGGGGGGCAAGGGATTTGAACTCTAGTTGAATACAGCGACCCAACCAGACCAGGGGGGGGGGGGAGAAAGAGAGCGCAGCGTCCTGGCATACTCGTCTGGAGGGGATGAGAGAAGAATGACAGGATGACGCGGCCCGGAGCAGAGCATAAGGAGCCGCTGCCGCTGCTGCGGGTGGTGATCCCCCACGTCGAGCTGATAACACCCCGGCAGCCTGCCGAGGCACGAGCCCGCTCTGCGCCCTGTGTGAGCTCACGTTCACTCGCGTGTATGGGGGGGCCCAAACTGACCTGACCGGCTGCTGCTGCTGCTGATGCTGCTAGTCGGCAACAAGGGCTTAAACCTGTTTGAACTGCGCGAGCCCGGTGATCTCGCAAATTACCGGCCTCTTATTAGGTTTCGCGCGCTGCAGGAGCAAAAGTGAGAGGGAGAGAGAAAGAGAGAGAGAGAGAGGTCTTGCTCATAGAGAGCGGGCCGCCGGGCAGCAACAGCAGCAGCAGCAGCGGCTCGTCTTCTCGCTCGTTCGGTCGATAATTTCATCATCGTTTCGGGCGCGCGGTATTATGGTAATCAAAGCGTAGTGGTGTGTGCGGCTGAGCGCAAGGACATGGAGGGGCAGGATACACACTCAGGCGCGCGCAGCACGCGCACCGAGGGCGTGGCGGGCGGGGCGGGGCGGGCGTGGCCGCGCAGGAGGGCATGACGACGCAACGACACAGTGACACGCCGGGAGTGACACAAGAATGACACGCGCCCCTCCTCCTCCTCCTCCTGCTGCTGCCGCTGCAATAAGACGCAGCACCCCTTCCCGCGAAGCGAGCGCGCGCGCGCTCGGGGCGGATCCAGAACCTGTTCGGTTCGCCGAGAAAGGGTTAAAGCAGAAGAGCAGGAGCGGAGCGGGTCACCCTTAGCAGAAGCAGCAGCAGCACTCACGGCCACCTCGTTGGCCTTTTGTAGCACAACGCAAAATCGTTAGCGTACATAGTCCTCGAATGAAGCTCCTCCTATCCCCGGCGGCCCCAATCCCGCGGTCCTCCTCTTCGTCCGGTCTGAGGCGCGGGCAGCGCGCGCCTCGACTGCCACTGTATATCTGATGCCATCTCGAACACGTTCCGTTTATTTGGACAGACGTAACGCTAACGCTCCGCCGAGCCGCGCCGCCACCGCCCCGTGGGTCTGGACGTGGGAGACGAGCTGCAGGCGCGGTAGGCGCGGTGGCCTCGAGCAGCAGCAGCACGGCGGCGACCAGGACCAGGACCTGCTACACACGTCCGCGTCGCACGCGGCGCGCGCGGAGGCCGCGGCACGCAGCCTTGGCCGCGAGCAGCAGCAGCCTGCCGCTCGTGCCCGACTTGGGCCCCACCCCGCACCCCGCCGCCGCGGGGCCGGAGCCGGCCGGAGCAGGCCGGAGCGACTGTCGACGGCCGTGCGTTGGTTTTCTCATTTCCCGCGCGCCGTTTGCACGCTAATTACCAGCGCGCCCGCCACGCCCCGCCACGCCCCGCCCCACAATGCACGCAAATGGGCGGCGTGTGGGCTGATCTCGCTATCACCGGCGCTCCGCAACAACGATTGGGCAACACGTACGTAGAGGTACGTGTGTGCTGCACGGCGTTCATCGGTCCCAGCCGCGGGTGGGGCGGAGGATGTGCGGGAGGAGAGCGCGCGCTGCTCGAGATAGCGGGGTACATGTGTACACGACCGCGGCCACTGCCGCATCTCACTTCTTGAGCGTCGTCGTCGTCGTCTGCCAGGAGGGGCAAGGCGTCGCCCCCGCCCCCGCCCCCGTGAAGTGCGACGTGGATGTGTCGCCAACAAGGGAGAGCGCGCGACCCGGGCCGGGGCGGGGCGGCCTGTCTGTCTATCACTACGCCTGCTGCGACTGTCAGGCCTTCACTCCTCCACACAAGCCCACACCGCCGCGCCCC
>NW_026267306.1:507700-508216 GCF_000697945.3 Frankliniella occidentalis | reverse complement strand
CCGCCGCGGCGCGGACAGCTCCGCTTCGCGCCAAGGAATTCCCCCGGGCAGGGCACGACGGCTCGCCTTGCGCCGCGCCGGGACGCATACGCGATGAGGACTTTAGCCGCAGCAGCGGGGCCGGCGTTCCTCGGAAGCAGGTGAAAATAGGGGCCTTTGTGCGGCTGACGAGCGAGGCGGGGCGACGCGGATAGGCCTGCTCGACGGTGTGCTTCGGCACCAGCACCACCAGAGGCAGCAGAGCTTACAGTGCGGCGGGGGCAGAAATACAGAAGACCACGCGGAGAGGAGCGGGTCGTTTTCACGGAGAGGCCGGAGGCCCGCCCGGAGCTCGCGTCGGCCATCGATCCGGGAAAAAATGTCTAATTTATGCATACGCAGGCGCGGGAGCGCGAGCGCGCGCGCGCCTTCCAGCGCCGCCTCCTGGCGACGACTGGCGCGTTAGGAATTCGGCGGTATCGACGTCCCTGAGAGCAAGACAGCGAGGACTGGCGGTGAGGTGTATAGTTAGGTGGC
>NW_026267306.1:504944-507461 GCF_000697945.3 Frankliniella occidentalis | reverse complement strand
CGAGAATGTCATCCACTACCTCGCGCGGCGCCCAGGGAGCAAATATGCCAATAGTCGTATATAGCACTATTACGACAACCATGCGGTATATGCCGCGTCTCCTCATTCTCTCTTCTTCTCTGTAACTTCTAATGCGGAGCGAGATTACCACAAAGACGCTGGAAGCAGCAGCAGCGTCGCCAGCCGACAAATCGATTTCTCGACGCCGCGCTGCGCTGCCCAAGCTGCGGCTGCTGCACCTCCGCCGGCCCCCGGTGGTCCCGCGCCTTATTAAAACCGTTTAGGCCCGGCATTGGAATAAACACACGGCCGGCACACGGCGGCGGCCCTCCTGACGAACGCGATCGAAGAAAGGGCTTTTATTGTGATGTGTTCCGAGGCTCGATCCATAAATCGTGGCCGCAACACGCTCCGGGCGGAGTGGTATGGGAGTGTAGTGCCGGCCCCGCCCGGCAGAAGGGCTCACCGCACGCGGCGCGGCGGGTGCGCCAGCGGCGGCTCGCGGGCGGGGCGGGGCGGGGCGCTCGCGGTGCCGTAGATGTGTGACTGTCTCGGTGATGAAGACCCGGGGCGTGCTGCGCGTCTAGGATTAACAGCACCGACGAAATGAGAGGAGAGCCAAAAACTCCAACAACGCCTTACATCACGGGGCAGTCGTCGTCGTTGCTTTAATATTGTTTAGTAACCACATTCATTGGTTACATGCATATTAATTGAGTAGCCACCAGCAGAGGGAAAAACAAAATTCTTTGATCAATGCGCACCCCGGAAAAGGCTCTCGATTCTTCGATGTTTATATGATAAATTTCAATAACATTTTGTGATTGTTTTACGACTATTTAATAACGTATTTCTGCAAAATTGCTAGAATACATCTCAGAACTAGCATGATGATCTGAAAAACATAAAATGACATAGGACAATTGAGAACACGCTTCTCTGACTCCAAACCATTGTTGAAGCAGTGTAACGTACACAACTGTGAATACGACGGCCGGATTTGAGTAGAGAGCTCCACTTGTCTGCTTAGTGTCGCCACACTGTGCGCACCGGGACCGTCGTCTGCTGTCATAAATCGATTCTGCCCCGTTTTTGCCGCAAATAAACTCTCTCGTCTCCCACACTAATTACCCGCCCTGCATGACTTTGTTATGCGATCGCGGACGGTGTCGTCGCGTCGCCCCTCTCGGCCCGTCCAGGCGTGGGGTTACGCCCAGCATGTCCTTCCCGGGTCCTGCTGTCCATTCCCAGCCCCCGGGGGGACCAGAGAGAGGAGAAGAGGAGCATATGAGCCTTTATATGAGGCTGGCTCTGGGCAGCAATGACGCAACCGTCTCTGCCACATACGAAGGCTCGAGTCCATTTCAGACCTGCAGATTAGAGCTGGGAGGAGCGAGCGGGACGGACAAGAAGAAGAAGAAGAAGAAGAAGAAGAAGAAGAAGAAGAAGAAGAAGAAGAAGAAGAAGAAGAAGAAGAAGAAGAAGAAGAAGAAGAAGAGGTTCCTTCGCGCTCCTTGAACTCGCTGGCCCCTGATCTCCTACGGCAGATCCCGGGGGTAGGTGTATGGGGCGGGGCGCGCCTCCGGAGGCTGCGAGAGCGTAAATACCGCAGACACGAGGCACAAGTTGGAAGTCCTCTTGTCGAAGCTAGAGAAAAGTATGTTGCACTTTTGCTACAGGCTTTCTTTTGCCGAGGGACATTTGGAGCATTTCGACCTCGTACAAGCTTTTACCACCCGTGCAGTATATCCGCGCTAAGCCCGGAGGATGTGTTACGTGGTGCCAGGTGGTGCTGTGGCGGTGGGCCGACGGTGGACCGACGGTGGCCCGACGGTGGGCCCCTCGGTGGTCCTGCACGGCCAGCAAGGGTATTCACTTTGGCAGAGGGAAGCACCTCGGGGCCAAAAGGCCAAGGACGGGGCCTTAGCTCACTGCACTCGCTGCACACACAAATACACTCTCACACACACACACACCTACACATACTCACACACAGAGCACCGTCCACCGCAGCCCGCCCTGCCCCGCCTCGCATTGGGCCGGCCGGCCTGGGTATGTTTTAAACTCCTCCTTTTTAGTTCGGCATTGTTTCGACAGAGGTCAAGTAATTAAACACGCATTCTTCCTCTTCCCCAGCAGGGCTCGGGCCCGATCGTACGCGTGTGGCCAGGGCCCGGCCGTGGCGTTTAACCCCGTCTAGCTGGACCATATTTCTTGTTCGGTATGGTAGTGAGCCCCCTTTCCTCTGCCCCTACTCCTTGGTCGGTGGGCCCCCATACGGCCGGCACTACACACCGCTGCTACACCGCTGTGCGATCAGGCTGGCGCGCTTTTAGGACTTGGTGGTGGCCACTCCGGGAGCAGAGGCTATGGTCAGCCATAACCACAGCGCCGTCATGTTCGCAACCTTCAAGCGCAAACACCAACCCCCTGGGGAGAAAATGAGAGGCGAAAGGGAGAGAGGGAGAGAGAGAGGGAGAGAGAGAGGGAGAGAGAGAGAGAGAGAGAGAGAGAGAG
>NW_026267306.1:501665-504894 GCF_000697945.3 Frankliniella occidentalis | reverse complement strand
TGAATGGAATGGCGAGTCGCGTGTCTTCCACGGCCGCCTCTGCTGCAGGCTCCGGCCTGTCTTGCGCGCCGCCGCCCGACCCCTGGGCCACCTTCAGGTGTTCGTGTGCCACGGCCACGGGGCCCGCAGCCGGGGCGCGGCGGCGGCGGGCGCGGCGGGCAGGCCCCCCTGCCCCGCCCCCACTACGCTCCGCCACGCCGCCCGGAGAACAAACAACAACAGCAGCATGAGGCGCAGCAGATGATATGCCGTCGTACACCTGTGCGCACAGAGGGACTGTGCTGCTGAGGCATGAATGGATGGGGTGAGGGGCGTGATGGCACACGCTCAGCGGGGCGGGGCGGGGCGGGGAGCACCGGATGAGCTGAGCAGTCTGGACCTGCACAGGACCCAACTCATTCATTCTGTATGGGTGTGGATGCGGCGGCGGTGGCAGGTTGGAGAGTGTGGAGAGGGGCAGGGAGGGGAATATCGTCGCTGACTGCGGACGTCCGGTGCGCCCCCCTCCCCACGCACATGTGCCCCATAGGCAGCACCGGGCCCGCCAGGCCCCTCTGCCGACGCTCCGCTGCGCAGGTCCAGACTTGCTCCAGCATCAACCTCCTCCTCCCGTTCCGGCTGCTCCCCACTTTACGTCTCGAACAATCACACCGCAAGAGAGGTCGTCCGGCGGGCGTTTTTATTTTCCCTTTTCAAAATCTTATTTTTGAGCGGGGAGCCGCACGTTTTTAGTGCCTTCTCAATGCGCGCGCTCAAGATTCTCTTGTACTTGTGTAACATGGAAGCTTTTGAGAGGGTCACCCAAGACGTGTGTAACATGCCTCGGGGGGTCACTTCATATCACTACCATCACCGCAGCCAGTACCAACCACCAGCATCATCACCATCACCCGGACACAAGCGCGAGGAGCGCGCGCGAAACCCGATACTGCACGGTCTGCATGAGCAGCACTGCCTACTGTCGGGTACCTCGAGCACCCTCGAGTACAACACGGCCGTAACTACCGTCCCGCGGCTCGCGAGTTACGAGGCTTCCACCTTGAAGCGGCTACCAGCAGCAGCGGCAACAACAACATCAACAGCAGCACTCTGCATGGCAGCGCGGGGCATGCCAGGCTCGCCATCAGCCGCGACAAGGGGGGTCCGCACAATGTACGCGACACCCGGTAGCCGTCCACCTGTCGCGTGGGTGCTTCGGGGAGGTCCTGGCCGAGGTCCTGATTGAGGTGCTGACCGAGGGCCTGGTCCTGATCAATTTACTGAGCTAGGTCCTGATCGATGAGCTGATCGAGGTGCTGACCAAGGCCCTGGCCTGGCCCCTGGCCGCGAGGTCATGGCCAAGGTCTTCGCCGTGGTCTTGGCTGAAGTCCTGGCTGAAGTCCTCGCCGAGGTCCTGGATGAAGTTCTGGCCGAGGTGCTGACCAAGGCCCTAGCCGGAGGTCCTGCGGGCCTCCGTACCTCCGCAGAGGCAAAGTGTAAGCCCATCCAGGTGACTGCTGAATGCCGCCTGTGGCACTCCGCTCGATACTGTACCACGCGCAGGCGTGTGGTCGGGTTGCCTACCCACTCGGGCGCCCCGACCATAGACGATTAGACGAGGACGCCTGAACGCGGCACAGTGGTACAAACCAATGTTCGCAAATAATTTACGAGTGTTAGCTAACATTTGTTAACATTTATTTCGTCTAAATTTCACATTCACACGTATTCATTTATATCCCGTTATTATTTACGAGTAATCAACAGTCCACGATCCAACGGTTCTCGAAATTTCCACGTTAGTTTGTAGACCATCATTATTCGCTTGTAAGTAGAGACTCAAACCCTGGTGTGCTCGCCGCTCGGCTCGGCGCTCGGCTCGGCTCGGCCCGGCTCGGCCCCTCTGCCTCCGCGCCGACTAGACCGCGACAGTGACGCACATCATAAAGACACGCATCCTCTCTTAGCCTTTCTTTCTCCTGGTCCATCACGCTGTTTTTCAGACACACCGCGCCGCGCCGGGGCCGGGGGGCCGCGCGAGAAGAGAAAGAGTCAATGACAGTCCGCTTCGTTGTCGTCGTCGTCGCGCCCGGGGTCGCCGCGCCGCCGCCGGGTCTAGCTGCAGCAGCAGAGGCGTCGCGGCGCACATCCCGACTGGACGCCCCCCTCCGCCCCGCCCCTCTCACCTCCCACTCCCCGCCGCCGCTGCCGCCGTGGTTGATGCGCGCTTACTCACACTACGGCACATTTCTTTTATTGTCGAGAAGCACGATTCATTTCCGCTGCTGTTGGTCGCGACAACGAGAGACTACGAGAGCCCTGCCCCCCCCCCCCCTCCCTCTCTCCTCTCCCCCGCGGCCCACCACCCCACCACGCCCCGCCGCACTGCCAACCCACTCTGTTTCCCACACCGGTCGCTCTGCACCGCTCGGCACGGCTGTCGTGCCCTCCGCGCGACGCTGGCTGCTCATCGGCTGCGACAGGGCCCCGGGCCCCGGGCCCCGGGCTCGCCAACGCGCGCGCGAAACTATTTTGAATTTCCCGCTCCTGCGGCACGTCATTTCGCCCGAGCCGAGTGCGGATATGAGCGGCATCAGCCGTCGCGGGCGGCCGCCACACCGCGAGGCACACCGCCAGGACGACGGGCAGGCACACCGCCCTCCTGCCCGGGCGGTCGGTGGCGCACACCGGGGCGACTCTTGACTTTCTCCATTGTTTTGCTTCTGCTGCCGTGCCGCTGTGGCCGCGGGACGGAAGGAAGCGCTGCGGCGGCGGGCGCGGACTTGGCGGACGGATGGGCAGCGGCGGCGGCCGAACGGAATGGACTCTACGGCTTTAATTGGCCATACTGCCGGCGCGCCGCCGCCGCTGCTGCAAATTAATAATTATCACTGCAGAGCGAGGCCGGGCTGGGCTGGGCCTTTGCTGCTCGCGACCGCCCCCGCGCGCGCCCCGCGCCAAACACACCCACCCATACCGCTCTGCTGCCGTTGCTATGCGTTCAAATCTCGCGCTCGCGGAGTAGTTCTTTTTATTTTTATTTATTTTCAATTCCGCGGATACGGTCCGATAATGGCCCTTTTATTAAATACACATTATAATTACTCCCCCCTAACAACAACTCATTACCGCAAGCGCCGCCGTCGCCGTCCTCATTTGACATTCCCTTTAACTTTTTCGATAGGACGTTCACACACGCCAGGTGGCGTGCCTCGCATGGCGTAGCGGGGCGGGGCGGGGCGGGGTGAGG
>NW_026267306.1:491070-492040 GCF_000697945.3 Frankliniella occidentalis | reverse complement strand
GCGCAAGGGCCCCAGGGCCGCGCCAGGCGCAGTGGGACAATCACCATCAGGGGCCACCACACTGGCCTCACAGAGAAGCCCCAGCAGAGAATAAAAGATAGACAGACAATGAGCGCCACGAAAAACTTCATGTAAAGTTTTCGCTGTAGTACCACTGGGTGATTCAGAGAAGACGCAGGTGCGAACCGCCCCCCGCCCCCGGAGGTGCCCCGCACCCGCCCCGCTCGGCCGCACGGGGGGAGCAGATCGAAGCAGCAGAGGTCGTCGGTGCAGTTGTACCGGGGAGGGGAAGGGGGAAAATGAACGCAGAACGTAGTTCATATGACTTGTTGAATGAGCGATAACTGCAGATTTGTTGATTTGAAACCAAAAAGCGGCGGTGTTCTGTGCGTAGCAGGTGGCGGACTACGCCGTGCACTTTCGTATAGTTATACTGTACCGCATGCGCTCGTGCGGGCGGGTTGCCTACTCGCACGGGGCCGTAAGGAGGGTACGGTGGGCACACCCGCCCGCGCCCGGGCATGCGGTACGGGTACGGTCTATCTGCGAAAGTGCGCGCGGCGTGAGTCAGCCACCTTATGGCGTATGTGCTGTGTAACGAATGCGAAGTGTTAGTGATACTTTACACTACGTACTGTACATCGGGCGCGCACAAGTCGTCCGCTTTGGGCCGCGGGACACGCCGGGCCGGCCGTCGCGGCCCCCGCGTGGTGCTGTTATAATTACTGTGAACGTGTGCCAGATGGGTGGGGGACACCTGGGCCGCCCCGCCCCGCCACGTCAGCTGTGAAACCCGAGACGCCCCCCCCCCCCTCCACCTCATACCTCCGGCAGGACCGTAATATCAAAAGGGGCGGCTGATGTGTCTTAAGTGACACACCGGCCCGGGCCGGACACTCGCGTCGACACCGTCGTCACCCCATGAGCGGGGTATACGGGGCGAGCCCATGGGGTTGGGCGGCGCGGCGTA
>NW_026267306.1:486125-491020 GCF_000697945.3 Frankliniella occidentalis | reverse complement strand
TGGCGGGGGCCTATCAAAAATATATACATACACTGGCTCGGCCGCCACCACCAGTCGATGTCGCCGGGCAGGGAATGCCACGCCACGCCATTCCTCAACCCTATCGTAGCGTAGCGTATACGCGAGCGTACTACGGCGGGGCGAGGCGGGGCGGAGCGTGCGCCCGGACAGACTGATAGCAGCAACTTTCGGGGGGTAATATCGCGATTGGCGGAAGTGGGGTGTGGGGTGGTGGGGTGGGGCGCGCCGCCCGGGCTATGCCCCGCGCGCATAGCCGGCGCGCCCTGCACGAGGTCTCTGCTTTCGACCGTTTGAAGGGGAAATTCGCCCCCTGAATGTCAGTTCGCCCGGGCTTAGCCCGCCACCCGACTGGACCCCCCCTCCCCCTCTATAGCCTTATCAGCAAAGCCATTCATTTTTTTTTCTCCTCAGACGTAAAAGTGGCGTTTATAAGAAGTTGGCGTGCGTGCCGGCGTTAGGTTCCGGCTGAACAGAGTTTGAATAATGCAACATTCCGCCGTACCCCTTGGCGGTCGCGCCCTCTCGGGCCCGCCCCTGTTACATGCCAACCCCCCACCCCCTTCCCCCCAACCCAATATCGCTGGTTTCTCCCCAAAATTGAGAACAGCGCGGCAAAAAAGCCGCGAGCAGGGAGCAACGACACTAATAAATTTCACATTCCAAAAAATCACCATGAAAAATATCGTTCCATGGAACGTTTCGAGCGAGCGGGTGGAGTTGAAGCTCGTGGTCGAGAACCGCCCCGCCCCGCCCCGCCCCTCGGGCTTTCTGCGGCATTTTTCATGAGTATAAAGGGCGGTGGAAGTGGAGCGGAGCGCCTTACATCTTTATGAGAACGATTTGCATCGACGAGGGCGAGCGAAGGACAAAAGTCCCGGCCAAATAAAGGCACAGGCACGCGAAAAGCACGACAGAGTCCCGTAGCTGCTCGGGGTATGCATCACGGCGCCAAACGCAGCAGGGGAAGAACTTTTTAAAAATTCATCCAAATAAATTGACGTGTGCGATCCGCTCTCTTGGCCACCAGGGACGATGTGTGTCGAGAGAGACGTGTGCTTGCAGACAGCAGCAGGCTGCTGCCGCCGCCGCTACGATGCGGTTACAAATTGAAGGGTCTTTCTCTCATTCTCTGTCTCTCTCGCACCCACTCACACACTCCGCGCGCAGATCCCTTTGGCTGCTCCTGCTCTCCCCGTCTCTGTCTCTCTGCCGTGTTTTGTTGATGATTGGATGTATGAGGGTTGGTTTGGTAGCGCCAGGTGTTTGGCCTGAGTGCTTCCCTTTCAATATTTGCAGTCCGCGTTGGCCCACACATACCAACACATACCAACACACGCGCACACTGACGCTCACTAGCGCGCGCGTGTGTGTGTGTTGAGCCACGTGTTCACCGGAATGGCATGGCGGGGCAGCATACTAGTGTTTGTTTCTTCTCTCATTCTGGAATATCGCAGAAGGGCGTGCCGCGCGCTATCCGCTCTGGTTTGCGTTCGGCTCGTGTTACCCACTGTGTACGCACAGCACTGTGTAGTACTGCAGGATGGGGACCCCAGAGGAGACGAACCGGGAGGGGGGGGGGATAAATAACATTGAATTGTATTGCGCGCACATTGCGTAGGTCGCACACCCGCGGCGTGCGCTGTGCGAGGTGTGGCGCGCGCTGCTATGGGTCCTCACTCTCATCACCGGGGCGCAGGCGCAGCAGAGGCAGCAGCAGGGCGCTTACCTGCAACAGAAGAAAAGAAAATATAAAACATTTAAACCAGAAGCACGGTGCAGGCATACAAATCATAGCGCTAAATCATAGCGCTAAAAGTGCGTTTAGAAAAACATGATTTTGGGACGCCGACAGAAGGTTTGCGCAAATCGTTCGATATGAAACCACTTTTGAAATTGCCTTTGATATTCAAATAACGCAACATTTCGGATCGGGCTGGTTCGTCTTCGAATCCATTAGTTAAAACGCTTTTTGTTCCCCAAAGTTTCCCGTCCCCCAATAGTTCTCTGTTGGAGTGGACTCGATTCTCTTTTTTGACAAACCCTAAATGTCTACCGCACATAGATCCATGTCGAATTCAATGAAATCCGATAGCAGTGAATCAACGTCGAATCAGATAATCGTTCTAAGCTGGGCTGGGTAGTAAGTCGAAAATTGCCTTGCCCGTGGATTTGAGATTGTTCTAAAGGAATAATACGGTAGATGAAGACAAATCGCACGGCGTACTTGTGGGTGGGCCATGGCGCCTCACGCCCGCCCCCGACCTAGTAGGCAACCCGCTTACACACATTCATGCAGTACAGGGTATACAACTACGAAAGTGGCCGCGGGGGTTTTTCAGCCACCAAAATTAACGTTCTATAAATCACATCACAGCACAGCCCTGCGGACATGGCTCAAACAAATTTATTACAACTCTATGACTGATGGTGATTCCCTTTCGCGTTTTCATGGCCATTTACTTTCCATACAAACACACACAGAACAGACACACAATAAGCGTGTGTGTGTGTATGTGTGACGGCGCACGGTGGCGTCGCGCGTCGCTCCCACGGTAAGTAAGTGGTCACTCTGAGGTGAGCGGCAGCAGCAGCAGCAGGGCGGCCATCAGAAGCCGAAAGGGAAAGCTATTGGGCTCATCGGGCTGCTGCTGCTGCTGCTGCTGCTGCTGCTGCTGCTGCTGCTGCTGCTGCTGCTGCTGCAGTCCAGTCCGGCACCCGGTGCACGGGCAGGCTGCTGTGACGGCTGCAAGCCGGCCGGAGCGGGGCCGGAGCCTGCAGCCTGCCTGCAGCCTGCAGCTCCTCGTGGGGGGTCGCGGTCCGGCCCGGCCCCGGGCCCCGGCCCCAGCCCCGGCCGCTCGCTCGGGACCGTCCCATCACCAGCACCTGACCGCCGAGCCGAGCCGAGCCCAGCCGAGCCCGGCCGAGCCGAGCCGAGTCGAGCCGGGGACGAGCCCCGGAGCCGATATCGCCGGCGATATGGCATTCACGGCCGGCGTCCTCCCTCCCCGGCACTGCTCGGCACGGCCAAGTGATTAGCGGATAAGTATGTGGTTATTGGTCTGGCTGCCAGGTCGGGCTGTCCGCCTGGCTGTCTGCCTGACCGCCGGGGCGACAACTAACTCTACAGCAAGCGCTGCTCTTGTGTTGAGCGAGCGATTGTCCCATGGTTCTGTGGTCTCGCCAGGCAGGTCCCTCTCTCAGAACACTGCAGAAGTATTCGAGCAGTGCTCCAGAGGCGCGCCTCGGTATTCAGATTTACACTAGACTTTATCCCGTGTTATGAACTTTCAAAATTAAAAAGTTAGCATTTTAGAGTGGGAGAAAAGAAGGCGAGGTGTAGAAAATGAAGCAACGTTGGGCTGGGCTTGCCAACAAGTTGAGGCTGGAATTTTTTACGGTGCCATTTCACTGAAAACTGTACAGTTAATTTCCCAAAGAGTGTATAAGACTTCTGGAGGTTCGGCATAGGGTTGCAAGGGATTCAGCACGACACTGTCGGAACTCTAGAATGATTCCTGGAGGACTGAATTAGGAGGACTGAATTAGGAGGACTACAAGAGGATTTCAGCCAGCAGGACGCCAACAGGACTCCAGAAAGACTCCTGGAAGATTGGAACTCCAAAAAGACACCTGGAAGATTGGAACTCCAAAAGTAAGACACCTGGAAGATTGGAACTCCAAAAGTAAGACACCTGGAAGATTGGAACTCCAGAAAGACTTCTGTAAAATTGGAATAGGGCTCCAAGAGGACTCCAGCAGGACGCCGCCAGGACTCCAGCTGCCATAAACAGGCGGGCAGCCTCCAGACTAGCGACCCGGCTCCAGTCGCTCCAGCCAGCAGGATACGTACGTGGGCGAACTGGTGTCTGAACTGAACGCCCCTCCCTCTCGCCCCGTTCGTCTGCGACACTCCGACCCCCCCCCCCCCCCCCCCCCCCCCCCACCTCCCTTCTTGCTCGATAGGATCCCCAGGGAATATCGCCCGGCTTATATTATTCCCGCATAGCCCCGGCTCAGGCAGGCCGGCAACCGCGAGCTGAAGACACGGGCTTTGCTCAGCTTGGCGACAGATCTCAGGTCCTCTGCGCGGGCGCGCCAGGCTGCCGGGCGGGGCACTGAGGGCGGGGCGGGCGGGGCGTGGTGGGGCGTGGCGGCCTTGATGCAGTACAGGGAACACCCCGGCCGCGCCGGACCGGGCCTCGTCAGGGCCTTAACTCTCGACCTGGGGGGTACTCGTGGAGGGGGCACACGGCGGAGCGTCGACATCAGCCTCGCCCGTCCTGCGCGGTGTCTGCCCCGCCCCGCCCCGCCACCGGTTCAGTAGCCATATTAGGCATTATCGGACCGACCGGCGACGGATCCCAGCCGGCAGAGCCGGGCGTGGCGGGGCGGGCTCGGCTCATGGCGGCGCCGGGAGGGTAGGCCGCTCGGCGGGCGCGGCTCATGGCGGCGCCATGTACTCCCAGGGGTCGCCCTGCCGGGTCCTGCCGGGCCATGCCCCGCGTTAACGAGTCTTCCTCCGCGATTGTTCGCCATGTGCCGCGCCACGCTGCGCCACGCCCACGGACGGTCGGGCCATGGGCCGGGCTGCGACCCGCCGCCGCCATGAGCCCGCCATGAGCATGCGCCGCCACCGCCGCGGCGCAAAAAGTCATAAGAATACGACATTCCCTCCCCGAGCTGCTTGCTCTCGACTACCAGCGAAGAGACGCACCAGAAAGAAGCCAAGACGAAACGAACGAATACGAAAAAAAAAGAGAACGCATTCCGATTGGACATAAAACAAAGCCAATGAAAACAGTCGGAGCGAAATAAAAACAACAAAATAAACACACACACACATATGCGCGCGGAGAGCAAACACTCCTCTGTGT
>NW_026267306.1:471399-478293 GCF_000697945.3 Frankliniella occidentalis | reverse complement strand
ATTTCGAGACCTATTTACGCTGATGGGGGGGGGGATAGGGAGAGAGAGAGCAGAGAGCGCTTGGCTCAACGGCCGCGAGACAGCGGACCTGCCAGAGTATGGTATTTCGAGACCTATTTACGCTGATGGGTCGGAGGAGGTCAATAGTCCAGTCAGGCCGGCGCGGCGGGCGCGGCCCGGGCCCTGGGCCTCCGGGGCACGCTCTACTCATCAGTGACCGCGGCGCAGAGCGGCGCAGAGCGGAGCCCAGCGACCGGCGTGCGCGCTCATGTGGACGAGTTATCTGCTGTTTATGGGGACCTAACTCGACTGTCGTGCGGGGCTCTTCGGCCAGGCCAGCAGAGCGGAGTATGAGGAGAGTACACAGTCAGTGCGGGTGAGGGGCACCAGAGAGGAACAGAGGGAGGTAGGGAGGGGCTATAGGGTGCAGGAGGGCACGAAAGAGAGCGTGTGCGATGCACACGGGGCACACAGCGCCCCTCCCCCTTCCCCTCCCATTCCCTTCACACACTCACTTCTTGCCTCCCGCGTGCTTTCCGTGCAGCAGGCTCGAGGAGAAGGCTCCCTTTTCGTCGTCATTATTCCTTTTTTCCCCCCATCTAACCCGTTATGAATATTCACATTTAGCGGCCATCAGCGCGCCGACAGCGCACGCCACCGCCGCTGCCACACGCGCGGCGAGTCCTCCTGGACGAACTTGTTGCACACGGCGATGGCGTTGGACACGAGCTGCGCTGGGGCCGCAACACTCGGTTGCATCATCATCATCCCCTTGAGGAACGACGAAGCGAAAACGGAACCAGCAGCAGCAGCGGCAGTCGGGGCGGGCGGGCGGACGCACCGTGCATCCGAATAACGAGTAGGGAAACAATAGAAATAGCGGCCATCAAGCTGCCGGTGGTCGTGGCGGAAGGTACGAGACGGGGCCATGGGGGCTGCATGGGCACGAGGGGGAGGGAGGGAGCGAGAGAGAATAATAGCGCGAAAGTTACACAGCGGCGCGATCCTGCAGCAGGCGGCTGGGAGGGTGAGGGGCGAGGGGGGGATATAGGGTAGGCCCCCGCCCCGCCTCGAGATGACGGAGGTAAAGGTGTGGAGGTCCGGGTCCGGGTGGGGGTAGCACAACCACGTGCCCATCTGGGTGCCACCTGGACTTCTTGAGACAGACGGTCCAGGAAGAGCCCTCCCCTCCTCCCCTCCCCTCTCCGTCCGGAAGGCTGAGGAGGAGGGCTGCTGATCTACCACCTGCCCGACCCTGCGCTCCCCCCGACCCGGCGGGGCCCCGGGAGCGGGAGGAGGGATGGAGGGGGGAAGGGGGCGCACTCACCTTGAGTCGGCAGCATCCGCCCCGCCCCGGCAGCCACGTGGCACTGCGATTCACTTTCACCAACTCGCTTTCACCATCACCAACTACCCTCTCACCACGTCTTTCACCCCTTTCTCTCCATAACACTTTCAAAACTCCAAAACTCTCACTCAAACCTCTCTCTCTCTGACTCTCTCTTTCCTAACCAATAAAACATATGAAATCGGAGTGACTAAAATAATATACAACAAACAATCTTGAGCAAAGTCTCAAGCAGCAAACACCTCCACAAATGGGCAAAAAACTATCAATAGTACAGTGTCTTGGTTTAACGGTGCGCCGGGGCCAGGAAGCTATTGAGCTGCATCAACAACCACCGCCGCGACATGTCCTTCCGCCCCAAGTCCCTAATCCAAATATGACGCCACGTTGCAGCTGGGGGGGGGGGGCACGCGGCGGAGCAGCACGGAGGCGAGCAAGGGCAGCAGCAGGAGGAGAAGGAGGAAGCGGAGGAAAAAAAAGTTCCTTTTCGGGTGGAATTCTGGAGGCACGCGCGCTTATCCATCAAGGAATGCGCTTAGAGGAGTTGCAGGCTGCGCGGTCCACACGTGTGGTGGGGGTGGTGGGGGGCCCCCTGTGGGGTGGGGAGGGTGCCCCCTCAGGTGGGCCGGTCGTAACAATGCAGATCCGTCGCGGGGGCGAGCCACCCTAGCGGGGGGATGAATGGGAGGCACGGCCGAAGTGTACAGAGTGTGCCGAAAATGACTTGCAGTATCCACATGCCGCACCGAAAAACCTTACTTCTGTCGAGTCAAGTTGTGTGTGTGTGTGTGTGTATTAGAGAGAGGGAGAGAGGGGGGGTGGGGGGAGCAGCGACGGCACTTCTGCCTCTGCCGTGTCCCACTAATTACAGCATTAAGTGGTTGTCCGCAATAAAAATGTTGTGCCCCTCGAACAAACAGCTGCTCGGCGTGCTGCCCCCCCAGCCCTACCGATACCTAGGGCGGCGGGGCCAGGGGGGCGAAGGGGTGCAGGGGCCGCCCGAACCGGGCCGGCCCCGCCACCTACGCCACACACCGCGCTAACGCCCCCCACCCCCTCTTTTCCCGCCCTCCCGGGCCATACTGCCCCAAAATGTAATAGACAAAAATGTTAGCAGAATATTTTCATAATCGATAATCACCCACCCATGTCTATAGCCTTTTGTCCGCTTTTGCAAAATTTGTTAAAGCTGTTCACAACAATGCAAATGTAAACGATTACAACTGTGCTCTGCTCACAAACTACAATTCTCTGAAAATATCTCATAAGCAATTCGAGAAAAGACATCAGTCCGCGGACAAAGAATTGTGGTGTCAACAAATATTGCAGCGCGGAGAGAGGGAGTTGAAGCAGGAGAGCAGAGGCAGAAAAGGCATTATAAAGGGCGGCAACAGCAGAAGCAGCAGAAAAGGAAGGACAGCCAGAGAAACATTGAGCCGGCATGATGTGGCTCATCCTCATCTCTGCGCCGCTCTCTGCTGTGCCGGCTCGTGGCCCGGGCGGGGCGCTGGCCTTTGGGCGCCTTTGGGCCGACCGGCCGACCCGTCTGTCGGTATTACATCTCACAACCAATAACCACATGTTTTGACTGGGATGGGCGCGCGCGCCGCGCGCCAGGGCCGCCACCGCTGCGCCCTGGCCGCCCTGGCCGCCGCAGCTGCCGCCCGGGCCATCACCATCCAGTCGATGGGGGGAAAAAAATTAGAAGTTTTTTGTTTTCTTTTTGAGGGCAAGGGTGTGGGGGGCGCAGGGTGCAGATTAATCAACTTAGAAAGAGTGTAAAAACAAGTAAGTCTATCAAACCGTTATTTGTTGATCTAAGGTGCGCTCTGTATTATTTCTATGGGGGAGGCCTCAGCAGAATTTTCGCCTAAATGAATGCGAAACACACGGCAAAATGCCCCATCCACCTGGCGTCCTTAGAGAGTTTGGATTAGGGGATAGGGCATAACATAGCTTCAGCTTATAGAAAGGGCCATATACGCCATAAGAGTGCGGGCGGCTGCAGGTAGGAGCAGCAGCAGCAGCAAAAGGGTGGAGGTGGCGTGGAACAAGTTTAGAAGGGTGCGGGTGTGCGCCTCTGTGCTGTGCGGGACCCTCCTCTCTTCAATCAGACCGTATAGGTCCCGGTGGGCCCCGGTAGGTCCCGGCCGTGCGGTGCGGAGGGGTGCGCGCTGCTGGCGCTGCGGACGCCTGCTGCCGTTCCTTATTACATACTGCTCTTGATGTCTATCTTTGATAACGATTCGATAGTGAGCCTGCCCTCCTGCCCGCCCGGCGCGTGCAAGGGGCCTATCATTATTCACTACGAGCAACTTTTTTTTTTGCCCCCGATGAGCCCCCGATGTTTTTGTTTTTGGAAACAAAATTAAAACGGTGTAAAAATTCGGAGAATTTCGTATTGCTGCAAGTGGTGTGGTATATGGGGGTACCGGGGGCGCTAATATCGACGATGTCGATCAGGACAGCTGAACGAACCGGCGCGTCACCGATCGGCTCAGCCGAGCTACAACAAAACAAATAAAAGGAGACCAAGAAAAACTTTGAAAAATAATTAAAATAAGGAGTCACGAAGGCAAAGGGTCAGAACGGCAGATGGACGGACAGAAAGAAACGTCGTGGGGGTGACGGACAGACGGGCCGCGGGGTGGGCTCAAGCCACAGAAGTGCAGGGCGGCGGCGGGGCGCGGAGTGGCGGGGAGTACTGGCGGGGGCGCCGCGTGGCGTGAGCCTCTGTCTCCTCCACCGTGTGCCTTGTGTGCCGGTGGTGGTGGTGGTGCCGGGCCGGCAGCTACCCACAAGACGCTTAATTGGCTGAATGTAACATGAGGTGTGTCGGGTGTGGCCCTTCACTCCACTTCACTCCGGCGCATTCCGCTCCATTCCACTTCACGCACCACACACCTCACGTGCGCGCGGCGTGCGCGGCGTGCGCAGCGTGCGCTCCGCACGGATCATCTTCCTTCATCACTTTCTAGCAACAAAAGACCCAACAACCCGTGCGCCCCCGTGCCGGGCCGTGCCATAGCGCGCGCTTTACAGCCGAGTTCTTTCATTTTACCCCACCTTTATTGGCTTCTTTCCCAATTTTGTTCTTTTATTTCTAACTTTTTTTGCCATTATTGGATCAAGGGCCACCCCGTCCTTTTAGCCCATATTGCCGAATAGGTGGCTAACGGGACCGTTTGGATGCGCCGAGGCCGGGGGTTGATGAGTGCGAAGCGGAAGGAAGTGAGACCGATCCAACAACTGCTGTCTGCCATGTAAGAAAAGAAAAGTTTAAGGGGGTGGGAGGAGCGCAGAGATATTGGAGAAGATAAAATTGACACACCTGCGATAATAGTTTTATTACCGTTGCTTCCATTATTTGCGCAGAGAGTGGCTTGAATATGTGCAATGTGCAGCGTTGGCGATGGCAAACCCTCCACAGAGATATAAGTATCCATTCTGGATTTAGGCCTCAAACAGCACATAATCCCATATGTATGATCCCGGTCGACCGGCTGGGGCTTCCCTCCCCGCCGTGTGAGGTGTGATGGCAGACCCACTGCAGCACCTGGCGGGCTTGTTGTAATTGCAAAAATATCGGGGCATACACGCGCTTAATCGATACTTACTTGGCCCTTTTCCCTTGAGAAGCCCTTCTGAGAGGGTAATTAAAGAGCCCACTACATCCCGACAAGCAAGCCATTTCCGTAAAACACAATTTTCTCACGGGGCGCCATTTTCCAAAGGCCCCCGCCGAAACCTGCAAACCCTCTCGGTCCCTCCCTCAACCCCTCACACTCACACACGCGCAAAAGGTGTGTGTGCGTGTTAATTTCCCACGAATTCGTGAGACATACTTCCTTCCGAGAAGTGGTGCAGTTTGCTTCCGGTTCGCTACCCCCTCCGCCGTCTCTCTCTCTCTCTCTCTCTCTCTCTCTCTCTCTCTCTCTCTCTCTGCCCCCTTGCTCCCAGGTGGGCAGGCCGGCAGGGGGGCAAATGGACCGGTGCAGGGCGGGGCGGCCGGCCGGGGTCAGAAGGGCTGCAGAGAGAGAGACAGACAGGCAGGCACCCCCTGCGCGAGGGGGAGCAACGGAGACAGCGAAAAGGGAGAAAAAATCTGCCGGCAATATTCTTTCTCTCACGCTGCTGCGGCCCCCCTGCACCCCTGCTACTCCCACACAAGTCTCATCTTCCCACAGGAGGCTGTGCTGGCCGCGCTGCTGGACCGCATCTGTCGCGCCTTCTTTGTCTCACGGAAGGAACGTTTCAACAAAATTTACTGTGGAAATTTCTTCCGAGTTCTTATGAAGAGTACATTGACTCCGACTTCTGTATAGAGAGGTCATAAAGAAGCGTTCTTCATGTGATTTCTTCTCATTTGGTGCTGAATAAAAATAACGAAAAATTTCTCGGTAATTGTCGTTGTTACTACAAAAGCGTTTGCGACCAGAGGAGGCGCTACAACATCTGCTCGGAACGTTATACAGAGAGTACACAAAAAATGTTGGAATTTTCGCGCGCAAAATGACCACAGCAGCAGCAGCAGCAGCAGGCGGGGCATGTGCGTGCGCAGCGTGCGCAGCGAGCGCTGGACCATCTGCACAGATTAGCGGATTAGGATCTGGACCATCGCGGGGGACCCATTGTGGCGGCACACCACCTGCCAGGCCTATCAATCAGAATGCATTATTACTATTATTGTTATTATATTAGGACGAGCGGAACTATAGCGGCGCAGCGGCAGCGCAGCAGCAGCAGTCTAGCGGTGCTCGATATACCATCCATCAAGTTCAGTCCGAATCGATTATTGATCGGCCCCGCCGGAGGCGGCGTCAAAGGCATCCCCCCAATTTTTCGCAGATCCCGCCGCCGCCCGGCCGCCCCGCGTGCGCAAGCAATTAATCCACATATTGCCGAGTTGCAGAAAAATCCCGCGCGCGCGCCTCCCGACAGGCAGGAGTTTGGCCAACGATGAAAGGAACTTGACTAACCCGCAGCGCACGGCAGCTGCCGCCGTCCCAGATTACCACCAGCCCCACGGCTACCCGATCCGCACGATGAAATCCAAACAAAAACAAAATGGTAATCTACATAAAAATTCATTGACAGAAACAACCGCTGCTGTCGCGCATCGTCGTCATTTAGATGTCGATATGGTCGGTCGCCTGTGGTGTTCAGCTGCTGCGGCGGTCCCCGAGTCGTCGCATCGGCGCCTTACGTAAGTGGAATTTGGTCACCTTAACAAGGGTCTCTTCCCCCCCCCCTCTCTCTCTCTCGCTCTGTCTCTCGCTCTCTCTCACAAATTCTCCCCTGCCGCCCTTGCTGGGCGCGATTGTCATTAATCATCATTAGTCTTAGTTTGGTAACAATCTTTCTCTCTCTCCCGGCAGCGGTGCGTGATAGCGCCAAACCGATCGCCGTGGTGCAGCCCATGGGCTTGCCGCCGAACCCCCGTCCCCCTCTGGCTGCTTCTGCAGCTGAGAGAGCGCACCATCAATCAGGGGCGTAGCCGGGCACGGGAGCAAACCCCTTAGTAGTGCATCTCTCTCTCTCTCTCT
>NW_026267306.1:464534-471349 GCF_000697945.3 Frankliniella occidentalis | reverse complement strand
CATATGCGCGCGGAGAGCAAACACTCCTCTGTGTATGAGGAAAGGAGATTTTAATCGCGAATGAGATTATTGGCTGCATCCTATAACAACGCCATCACCGGCGGGGGGGACACGAAGCTTATTCACATTCACATTGGCTCATCTCATTATTACGCCCAAGTGTTTGGCTCCACGGCAGCGCAGCACGGCGGCGGCGGCCCATTGGCGAGGGCAGCAGTCCATGGCAAGTCCATGTGGCAAAGTCGGCATGGCCGATGGCCAGCCGGACCGGCCCGGCCCGCGCGGCCCGATCACGACAATGTGTGTGGGCCGCGCGCGGAGCCGGCGGGGCGTGGCGGGGCGTGGCGGGGCAGTGATAAGGGCTCTTTATAGGGGCGTGGCGGGGCGTGGCGGGGCCACGGAGAGAGGAGCAAGGGGGAAGTCCACAGCCATGAGCGGAGCCCTATTGCAAAGCCCCGCGGCCGCATACCCGCGGCCCGCCCTGCCGGCCAAAGGACGAGTCGAAGCAGTCGCTCGCCTTATTTTCGTTTTGTTTCGTTTGTCCACTTTTTTATGCGACATCAGTCATGTCCGCGCGATCGCGACGTGAACTCAACTTTCTCAGAGCCGCAAACATGTTGTTCCAGTCCCTTCCCCCCCTCGCGTCGACACCCCATGAGCGGAGTATACGGGGCGAGCCCATGGGGTTGGGCGGCGCGGCGTATAGGCATGCCATGGGGCCCATGAGTCACCGACGTGAGGCCGGCGGCAGCCAGCAGCGCCTCCAGCAGCCCGCCTCGCCTGTCCCATCAGGCACGGTCCCAAGTGTTTGGGGGACAGCTGAGGAGGATGTCGGGGCACGCGCTACCTCCCTCACCTGGGCCCCTCTGGTCCCCCCGGTCGCCCCCGCCGCGCCACGCCGCGCTACGCCGCGCCAGGACTTCACTTCCTCCTTTGTTTTATTTTCGTAGCAAACGTGCCTAAGGAGGAGGGTGGAGAGATGGATAGAGAGAGAAGGGGGGGGGGGCGAAGAGGTGGCGCAAGGGCCCCAGGGCCGCGCCAGGCGCAGTGGGACAATCACCATCAGGGGCCACCACACTGGCCTCACAGAGAAGCCCCAGCAGAGAATAAAGATAGACAGACAATGAGCGCCACGAAAAACTTCATGTAAAGTTTTCGCTGTAGTACCACTGGGTGATTCAGAGAAGACGCAGGTGCGAACGGGTTTGCCTACCCAAGGGGCTATAATGGCGCCTTACGAGCAGAGCGGGTAGGCAAACTCGCCCGCACCTGCGTCTTCTCTGAATCACCCCGTATATAGCATCCGTGTGAGGCGTCTCTCGGGCGGGGCGTGTCGCCGTCGTGCAGTCCCGCGACAGAGAGGGCGCGACGCGCGCGCGGGGCGGAGTCGGCGGAGCGCGAGCGCGTTGGTTGTCATTGGAATATATAAAGGCGGCGGTAGGAGAAGGCGTGGGCCGCGCGTCCGCGTTCGGGTACTGCACGTGTGCAGGAGTGAGAGAGACAAAGGCGCGCGCGCGCGTCCCCAGCCCCTAATGAGAGTGCGAGCCCGATCGACAGCAGCGGGGCGCTGGTGATTTCGGACGCCGGACGACGACGACCACGACGACGACCACGGGCTGGCACCACGGTGCAAGCAAGCAAGCGGCCGTCAGGACACGAACACGTCGGCGGTCGAGAGCGCTGCACCGTGCGAGCAGACTGCGAGGCAGACGGTGGCGGCGGCATGGGGGACCACCGACCAGCCCAGCCCAGCCCGCCGGCCCCGGCGCGGGGGTGGAACTAAATTAATTGTGCGTGCACGCTCGCACACTGCTCGTTCAAAAACGGTGTGACATGTGTTGACAATGGGCCGGCGACTAAATAAAATGTGACATGGACGCTCGCCCTGTATGCTGCCGCCGGGTTAGGAGGATCCCCGCCGCCGCCGGGGACTCTCTCTGTGCCTTCCGACTTCCGGAAAGCGCGCGCGGGCACAGGGGCGGGCAGGCGGGGGAGGAGGACATCTGCCGTCGTGGCACTACCGCGCCGCTGCGGCCAGGCCAGCCCCGCGCCGCCCCCTGCCGCCGCCAGTCCGCCCGACTGCGCCCGGTGCGAATGTGCAGTAGGCATAGGCGGTGCAGATGGTTGAGGGGTTGTCAACCCCTTTACACGTCATTGGCCCGTCCCGGACAGGACGCTCTGTCCCGGACAGGACGCTGCCCCCGCCTGCCGCCCCGCCCGGCCCTTGCCCGGGCACGACAGCGTGGCGCATCCGACCTGCCGCAAACATTTTCCGCGCCGACGCTCATCGGACGTCCACCCGGCGGTGAGCAGCCTCCCCCTCCCCCCCTCCCCCGTCGGGCCAGGACAGCCTGCACCTCCCCGCCGTCGTCGTGGTGTGCTCCGGGCAAGATGCGCGGTGGACCTATTATTGTTGAGCCAACAAAACGACCCGCGCTGCTGCTCCCCCCCTTTTTCTACTTTCCATTCCGGGGCCGCTGGCTTGACATCGCCGAGGTTGTCTCGTGTGTGATGAAGGGATTAAGGCGGGCAGGTGAGACTTATATATACTCGGGCGGGGGCCTGTCTGTAACCCATTGAGTGTCGCGCCAAGGAAGGGTGTTCAGGGCACGCCGCGCCCCGCCGCCCCGCCCCACCCCACCCAGCAGCCTGCCCGGCCAGGCCAGGTCGGGCGAGCGGTAAACGCTCTGTCTCCAAATGTATCAAGTTACATATCGTTCGGTAGGGCACGGCACGGCGCTATGTCCGGGCACGCGTACGTGAGAGGGGGGGGGGGGTAAAGGAAGGAGAGAAAGAGGAAGGAGAAGGATCCGCTGGATATGGATAATGGGGCGTGCTGCTGCCGCAGCTTTCAGATAAAAGTGGGTTCCAGCGTGTCGCATTTCCATGTGTGACCCTGCGGTGCCCTGGCGGTGCCCTGCGGGGGCGTGGCGGGGCGCAGCAGCTGCCACCCCGGCCCTGTCCCGGCCACTACTTGGCAGTATGCAGATGCGTGGCGGGGACCCACCTGGCGCAGCTAGCAGGCGACGGGTCAACGCCCATCGAGCTCCCCTGCCGGCTGCAGCCGAGCCCGCGCAGCGCGCCGCGCCCCCGCCACCCCAACTGCTGTTTGGCCGCCCCCCACCCCCAGTACCCAAAAGGGGTGCCCCATCAGCGCCGCCCTCTGGCCCCGCCTGTCCTCGAGCAGTTGACGCTGCCGGGTCGCCATCGGACCCGATCCAGGTCGCCGCCGTGCCTGGTCGTGGAGGTCGCGGGGCGCGGGCGCGCGCGCGTGCGGCGACACGGCTCGACCTACTTCCGCGCTGCGACGGGGCGGGGCCCCCGGGCCTGAGGGGTTGACAGAGCCGCAATAACGCTCGCGCCGCCTCCGCGCCGCCCCCGCGCCGCCCCCGCAGCCCCACGCAGCCGGCCGCCTTGCACAGACGGACACGCGATCAGAAGCCCCACACGCCGCACACATTCGCCCGGCGCCTCGCCCGGTGGTGCCGCTCGCCGCAGAGCCCCGTATCTGCGGGTGGAGCTGCGGCCAGCTACGGCCCCTGGCGGGCGGGGCGGGGTGTCTTGTGTGCATGTGCATGGCGTGTTGCCGCCCCCGCAGGGGTCCCACAGGGCGCCGCCACGGCCGTGCCCGTGCGCAGCGTTGCATGTAGGGCCGGCGCTAAGCCGACACCGACACCATTCCCCATTCGAGCTTGCCCCCCGCCACTCCCCTCTCTCCCCGGGCAAGCCCCCGCGTTCGCCCCTAGGAGGCTCAAGCGGTCGCCGCCAGGTCGGTCCAAAGGTGAGAACAAGAAGGGGGGTCCCCTTCTAAGGCCGCCTCGGCCCTGCCAGCGCCGGGGGAGCCGTCGCAAACGGAGTCGACAGTCGACATGAATAAGGATCCGAAAGCAGCTCCTCCATCGACACCCGCCGCCTCCTCCACCTTCCTCCTCCTCCGCTCTTAATTAGCCCCCGGACGGCCACCCCGCAACTTCCTCCGTTTATTCCGCGATATCGGTTATTCGCGCTCCCAGACTCAGACCGGGCCGTCGTGGGATCAGCGCGGTGCTTCCGCACGTCCGGCCGGACACATCGGCCCGCCCCGCCCCGCCCCGGGAGAACGCCCTGCTGCGCACGCCCCGCCGCACCGCGCTAACGGGGCGCCGGCGGTGCGGCGGCAGCGCCGACGGTGGGACGGATTTAAGGCCAGGATTGGAAATGGACCGAAGTGCCCAAAGCACCTTTTGTTTCCCGGGCTGTCTTCAGTTATGTGTGAGTCACGAGGGGGGCCCACCGCGCGCCGGCTGGGTCCCGCTGGGCCCCCCCGCCGGCCCGGGCCGCGCGCGGACGTGCGCCCCTTTGCACTGGGCGGCGGCGGCGCCCCCCGCCACGCCCCGCCACGCCCCGCCACGGCCGTGCCAACACCCCCCGAATACTAAGCAGACGCACATCTGCAGCGCGGTGCCCGGGCCTCGCGACACGACCGCACGCGCACACAAACGTGCATACACACAGACATGCCCCCACACACACACGCACGCACACTCACACAGAGCCGCATGCAGACTGGCGGCGTGGTGGCGGGTCGCGAGGCCATTGTCGTTACTTTGGGACCCCAAGCGCACTGCTGCGCACTAGCTGCGACACACACACACAGACACACACACTCACACACAAGTACGCAGTCCCATAACGCCACCCGACGACAATGCCGCCTCCTCGGTGGGGGCCCAAGCGGCTCGGCTCGCCTCTCCCCGCCCCGCCCCCTCGCGTCGTTGCATACTCGCTATATGTGCACGAAGCCCATACGGACAAACGCCAAAAGGGGGAAGGGGGAGGGGAGTAAAGGGGGGAAAGGAGAGGGAGCAGGGGTTTAAGGTAGATGGGGCACACCGCGCGCACACTCTGCTGGCGAGCAAAACTCTGCAAACAAGTTGCCCACTCCGCCTCTGACCGCCGCCGAGGCTGATGCTGCAGTTGCAGCTGCCGCACAGCTGCGACAGTTGCAGCAGCGCCCGGCACATAGCACGCCGCCGTCGCCCGACCCCCCGCACGACCACCAGCCTCCGGCTCTTAGACGCCCCGAGGGCGCATTCGTCGCTAATTCACACACGACTCGGTCGCCTACTGCACCGACCATCGGGTCGGGTGTAACTGTGAATATATGCAGCAATGTTGCGGGTTTGCCTAATCATTACACCCGTAAGGGGCTATGGGCCCTGCGGCTTTATTGAGTATGCAATCCCGCAACACTGCTGCGTATTCGGCTGGTCTGGTATACCAGGTGGCTGATTAACCCCGCGCACTTCTGTAGGTAGACTGTACTGCACGCAGGAGTGCGGGCGGGCTAGCCTATCGCCCCTGTCCACGGCGCCTTACGGGCCGGGCGAGTAGGCAACCCGCCCACACCCGTGCGTGCGGGACAGCCTAACTACAGAAGTGCGCAGGGTTAATCAGCCACCTGGTATATACGCATTTTTGGCCGAACGGAACACAGCGACCACCCTGGACGTCTCTATGTTTCTGTCGCTCGATCCTCACCAGTGAGGTCGAGAATGTCATCCACTACCTCGCGCGGCGCCCAGGGAGCAAATATGCCAATAGTCGTATATAGCACTATTACGACAACCATGCGGTATATGCCGCGTCTCCTCATTCTCTCTTCTTCTCTGTAACTTCTAATGCGGAGCGAGATTACCACAAAGACGCTGGAAGCAGCAGCAGCGTCGCCAGCCGACAAATCGATTTCTCGACGCCGCGCTGCGCTGCCCAAGCTGCGGCTGCTGCACCTCCGCCGGCCCCCGGTGGTCCCGCGCCTTATTAAAACCGTTTAGGCCCGGCATTGGAATAAACACACGGCCGGCACACGGCGGCGGCCCTCCTGACGAACGCGATCGAAGAAAGGGCTTTTATTGTGATGTGTTCCGAGGCTCGATCCATAAATCGTGGCCGCAACACGCTCCGGGCGGAGTGGTATGGGAGTGTAGTGCCGGCCCCGCCCGGCAGAAGGGCTCACCGCACGCGGCGCGGCGGGTGCGCCAGCGGCGGCTCGCGGGCGGGGCGGGGCGGGGCGCTCGCGGTGCCGTAGATGTGTGACTGTCTCGGTGATGAAGACCCGGGGCGTGCTGCGCGTCTAGGATTAACAGCACCGACGAAATGAGAGGAGAGCCAAAAACTCCAACAACGCCTTACATCACGGGGCAGTCGTCGTCGTTGCTTTAATATTGTTTAGTAACCACATTCATTGGTTACATGCATATTAATTGAGTAGCCACCAGCAGAGGGAAAAACAAAATTCTTTGATCAATGCGCACCCCGGAAAAGGCTCTCGATTCTTCGATGTTTATATGATAAATTTCAATAACATTTTGTGATTGTTTTACGACTATTTAATAACGTATTTCTGCAAAATTGCTAGAATACATCTCAGAACTAGCATGATGATCTGAAAAACATAAAATGACATAGGACAATTGAGAACACGCTTCTCTGACTCGAAACCATTGTTGAAGCAGTGTAACGTACACAACTGTGAATACGACGGCCGGATTTGAGAAGTGAGCTCCACTTGTCTGCTTAGTGTCGCCACACTGTGCGCACCGGGACCGTCGTCTGCTGTCATAAATCGATTCTGCCCCGTTTTTGCCGCAAATAAACTCTCTCGTCTCCCACACTAATTACCCGCCCTGCATGACTTTGTTATGCGATCGCGGACGGTGTCGTCGCGTCGCCCCTCTCGGCCCGTCCTGGCGTGGGGTTACGCCCAGCATGTCCTTCCCGGGTCCTGCTGTCCATTCCAAGCCCCCGGGGGGACCAGAGAGAGGAGAAGAGGAGCA
>NW_026267306.1:463814-464258 GCF_000697945.3 Frankliniella occidentalis | reverse complement strand
GCCTGTGGTGTTCAGCTGCTGCGGCGGTCCCCGAGTCGTCGCATCGGCGCCTTACGTAAGTGGAATTTGGTCACCTTAACAAGGGTCTCTTCCCCACCCCCCTCTCTCTCTCTCGCTCTCTCTCTCCCTCTCCCTCTCTCTCTCTCTCTCTCTCTCTCTCCCTGACGCTCTCTGCTCCCCAAGCACACTGGATACGCCACTGCCATTAATCAGCTAATCAAACGGGCGGCCCCCGCCCCGGCGCCCCCGAAGGCCTGCCGATAGGCTGCCGAAGGGCTACCGAGGGGCTACCAAGGGGCTGCATCCCCGGCCACCAGCCGCCAGGGTCATGGTGATGGGGGTTCAGTAATTGAAAAGTGATGAGATGAGGTGCGCGCGCGGGGCGGGGCGCACGATGTATCGGATAATTTGCATGTCATATCACAGGGTGCACCTGGGGTAGGG
>NW_026267306.1:456992-463674 GCF_000697945.3 Frankliniella occidentalis | reverse complement strand
TTGGGACATATTTGAAATAGTAATCAACGATATCAAATTGCGAACCGCTGCTCACTGGCCGTGGCCGCCGAGCCCCGGGTCGCGGGACGCGTCTCTTGCTGTGGCCTCTTTTTCAACTTTTGGCCATGCAGCGCGACCGGCGTTGCCCCGCCCCGGCCACGGGCAGGCCACAGGCCCCGGCTGCCACTTTCTCAAACAATAACTTCCCACGCGGCTCAGCCGTGCCGTGTTGAACATCCATTCCGCCCAGGCGGCCAGAGACAACCACCGCACCAGCCAGCCAGCCGCCGAGCTGTGTAGGGGACGCCAGGCGAGCAAAATCGAAATTTATCGCGGGGCTTAACCTTTTTCTTTAGCTCTAATTATTATTTGTTATTTATTTCTCCATTCGTGTTGGAAAATTTACAAACACTCACAAACACAAGACACATAAAAATTATTTAGTAGGCCTGCTGTTTCGCGTCAGTCAGAAAAGTTGACACGCAAAAACATTCACAGAATACAAAGGTTTGAATAATGATAGTTTTATCAAACCTTGCATACATTATTAAATTGTCATAACTTCCCTCTTTTTTAACCTTCCTAGCGGTCGTAAAACGCTGGACCTTTTTGTTTCATGTCCCCGCAGGGGATTACAGCATTAGTTCGCGCTCTCAATTGGCTAAATGAAGTTGGACTGCGGCGGCCTCTCGGTGGACCGCGCTACCCCGCGCCACGCTGAGCCACGCCACGTTTTACGCCGCGCCGCGCCCGCGGCGCAACTTCTGGCCTCCACGAAGCAGTTGTCGTACGTAGTTCGCAACGAACCAGAAGTTAAACCACAATGTATTCAACTAGAAATAACACGTTTGTAAAGAGTGCAAAGTCTGCATTATCCCATGGGAATTCTTTCACTGTTAAAAAAAATAAAATCAGACTAACCTTTCTAGACTTTGCTGTCTGAATGGGGTTTTCATACAATCTTGTCATAATTTTCAGTGAAAGTCTGAAATTTCATATCTGTATGTCTAAATTAAGAGTTCGGCCAAAAAAATTGTAAAAATTCAGAGTATTCAGACGAAGGCCTGAGTCTGAAATTCAGACAAGAAAAGTATGAATATTTAGTCCTGGGAGCACACCGGTAGTATCAGGCAGGTAGCCGTCGGTTAGCCCTCAGTCTTGTCATCGTGGCCGTGTGGTCAAGAATAAGAGGTTACAATCCAAAGGTCCGAGGTTCGACTCCGGGTAGGTAGGTAAGGTACAATAACAAATTTCTATCTAATTACTTAGAATACAATCAAACTTGAAGGAGACGGCCAAGAGCGTCAAGAACACTTTATTTTAAATGAAGATCTGAAATTCAGGCAAAGGTTAAAAAATTGTTATGCAGACTAAGATAACTGAAAATGCATACTAAAAATTCAAACAAAACAGCCTGCATTTTCAGACGTTTAGTATGTAATTTTATGCTCCCTACCAAATAGTCTGAATTTTAGGACTTTTTTTAAACAGTGTTCCTTATTGGACCAATGAAATTCAATGGAGTCAAGAGGAAAATTCTATCATATTTCCTTCCATTGAATCAACGGTAACAGTTTTTTCTAGGGTGGTCTTAGTCATAGTAGAGGAAAAGGATTATACTGGGTGTGCAAAGTTGGCACATTTGAAAAGCAAACTTTCTAAATGTGTTTTATCAGCATTGCTGGGTGCACCGGGACCGGGAGGCGCCCGAAGGGTATACAGTACTCCCTCGCAACGCCGCGCCGTCCCGTCGTCCACTGGCGACCTTCTGAGACGTCGGCACGGGTAGTATTGGGCCACTTTGCTGGACGCCGCCGTCTGAGAGGAGAAGACGGTCGGCGGGCTGCTGCTGGCGCTCTGCACTTTATAATCAAAATAATCGAGATTGCAGCGCCGCAGACGTCGGTTTCCGAAAAGGAAAAATCCTCACGGATTGTAAAATTGTATATTCTCCCGTCTGCTGCTGTGCTGTCGTCATTAGCAGACTGCACCGTCCAATTACAGGGCGAGGACGGCCAAGCGCAAGGAAAGGGGCGTCTGACCACAATGTCGCACACTTGTAGGTGGGTGAATTCCTACACTTGAGGGGGTACCGGGAAAGGGGAAGGTGTGAAAATTCACAAACCTGAGTCTCCACGAGTGCGAATGCCGTTCGCACTCACCAACTCACCAGAAGTGTGCAACATTCATACACTTGGGTTTCCCGCCAGTGAGAAGAAGAAGAAGAAGAAGAAGAAGAAGAAGAAGAAGAAGAAGAAGAAGAAGAAGAAGAAGAAGAAGAAGACATCAGCTGGTGTGTTAACGTAGCAAAAGCCTTAAATAGATCAGTGGGGCCAGTGCTCATCCACTCCGTGAGACGAAAGCCATTCGGAAGAGAGGAGTAAATGGAGCTAATTATCATTGTACATCCAGTAGTGTGCTCCCTGGCGGCTGCCCATAACGTATACACGACCTAATTCTGGGTTTCACCATATGAGGTAAGTCGTGGCGGGGTGGAGCGGAGGGGGAGTGGCGTGGCGGGATCTTGGCGGCTGGCCCACCCACTGCAATCTGTGTGTATATATATCCCCCCTCCCGAGGTGAGGAGGGCCTGAGGAAGGGGGGCACATGATGCCGTCCGTGTCCGCACGAGATGAGCTTATGTATTCTGTAATTGATTGTAAAGTGTCAATCTCGGGCCTGGAACAGGGTCCGGAGGGGGCTGGGAGTTGCTGGAGAGCTGCCGGACTGGAGGGCCCGCTCCGCTCCGGACATGCCCCGCCAGCGGCTCTCTGAGCGGCTCGGCCAGCGGCGCCACCGCCTCATTGCTCACGTATCATTCGGGTGTATTATACGTGTTCCGTACGGGCCGGGCGTGTAATTGAGGGACATCGCAGCAAACAGCTCCAGCTACAACTCCCCCGCCTCCAGCTCCGACTCTAGATGCAGCTGCAGCTCTGACACTGTAGCAGCTGCAGATGTTGCTCCAGATCTTGACACTTTAGCAGCTGCAGCCGCAGCTCCAAGCTGGAAGCCGGTGCCAGGAATACATTTACCTGGAGAAAAATACAACACAAAACAACCGCTTGCCGCTTGGAATCAAATTTTCAAGGGGAATAAACACGCTAGTTGTGTACGCGAACGAACATTTTTCAAGGAATAATGAAACAACAGAGAAGATGGGACAATCATCATCCGGATCCGCTCGAACAGACGCACACCTGCTCACGCCACCCGTGGCTCCCGCCCCCTCGCTCGCCTGCTCCAGGAGAGCGACTGACTCCTCCCCCACACTCCATACCACCCCAAACATTCACCTTCACACACACACACATCAGAGTGCCGAATCGTCCAGCCTATCAATCCTTTTCTCAAAATCCTTTCCCGAAAGAAGGGGATTATCTTTATTTCCAGCCGTGTGTGTCTCTTGTGTGTCCGCTGTGTGTGTCTGTGTGGGGACGTCAGACACGGCACGCAAGAAAAACAATAAGCAAAGGAGGAAGGATGGGAGGGACATTAAGGGACTAGTGAACATGAGGACATATTCATGGACAGGGACCGAATCAGTGACAACGGTGAGGAGACGCGCGCGCGGGAGAGAGAGAGGGGGGGGGGGAGAGTTAGAGAGAGAGGATGACTCATGCGGACGAACACCTGCGTGGCAGAGGCAGAGGGTTGGTAGTAAATCAAGCCAAAGGGTTGATTGCCCGGCCGGACCCGCCCCGCCCCGCCCCGCGCGCTGTTGCTGTCTCGCTCCGACTCACACGGCCCAGCAGCGTTCCGGAGCGGAGAGAGGGGGATGTTCGCGGCCCTACCACCGTGGAATGAGACCCCACCCACCACCCGGTAGCCGCCCAAAAGGGTCAATACCTCAGAGCGAGGAGAGTTCAATGCGATGCGAGCGCCGCTCCTATCGGCCCCCTAAATGAGCAACTTATTAGGCGGCACAACCTGCTGCTGCCCCGGTCCGCCTCGCGCCGCCGCCGCCCCAAACAGAAGGCTGCTCAATTAATACGGTGGTGGGTTCCACCAAACACAAAGGGCCCTAAAACGCGATCAATTTCATATCAAGGAAATTAATAACTCAAATATTATAATGAGGGAGTTATTGCGATGTGCGGCCGACAGCCGCCGCTAACGCGCGCGCTGCCCGCTCGCCGCCGCCACCGCCGGTTGACGTGGACTTTATTTCCCGTGTTGTTTTCTCGGTGGGAGGGAGGAGGGCCGTACATGTGCGATAAAAGGTGCGTGGTGCTACACGGGTCGGGCCGGTCGAGTCCGGGGCCTTTTAATTAAGCTAAATGCACGCAGGTTGTCAGGCCTGTGTCGCAAATGAGACGCGCCCCGCCTCCTCGCCAAGCCCTTCCCTTATTCTCACTCTCGTGCCTGCGAATAATCATCACCGAAACTGGCGGGCACGCCCCGCTCCGCCCCGCCCCGCCACGCCCCGTCTGGTCGCTCGTTACAGTTGTCACCGACACACCGTGTGGCCCTCGGGTGGAGGCGGGGAGAAGGGAAGGGGGTGCACGCCACCACCGCCCCCCATCGTGGGGAGAGAAGGTAAAGGTGCCACTCTGGACGTTGTCTGTTTCATTTTAATTTTTGTGAGTCTGGAGAGACTCAGGCCCGGGGCGCTGTGTTGGCCAGGAGACTTGTACGCACGAGTGGAAGCGAAGCGCCGCAAATCGCAATATGGCGAGCCCCACGATAACAAACACCATACAACTGTTCTGCCCCTCTAAGGGAAAAGGGAAAAGGGAGGAGCGAGAGAGCGAGAGAGACGCCACGCCACGATCCTGGTCCGCCCGCCAAATATACTTTTCTACTCGTAACTTCCACCTTATCCACCCCCGCACCCGCCTCACTCAAGACCACAGAGGAAACCATTTTTTTTAAAGTTCAATTTTTGCCTGAAAGGCTTCAGCAGACGCAGCCGAGCCCCCCGCGCACGTGTGCGCAAAGGTGTTATAAACCGACTGCGAGCTACCAAAAATATTTTTTGTGCCATCCCATCCCGCCAAATTACATGTGCACAGAAAGCAGAAAAAAATGGTTTGGGCGCAGAGACGGAACCAAGTCAATTGCCATTTCCGCGCCGAGTATGTGTGTGCCTAGCTGGCCTCCCGCCGCAGCACACCTCCTCCACCTCTAAGCGACCGAAAAACAGCAAATTTATTGTCGGCGAGAAATAAGGATGACCCTACTCTTGGAATGGAAGAGAGGGTTCTGCTCTGCTCCTCTCGATATTATTTGGGCGCCGAGAAGGGCGCGCAGGCCGGTCGTCGGCACGGCAGAGGACGAGGGAAAGGGGGGAGGGGGTCCTACGGTACGTTGGAGCAGGTGCGAGGCGGCTGTGTGTGTGTGTCGCAGGCCAGGCAGGGCACCCTGATGTACCGCATAGGTCGTTATTTTGTTCCCACTTGCCAACGGGAGCAGCGTGGATAATGCTCTGGAATGAAGGCGAGGGGTGGCGTTGCGTGGCGCGGCGAGGTGAGGACGTTTCAGGACCTCGTATAGGAGGGAGGCACCTCCGATTTCTCCAGAGCGACTCTGCTGCTGTGGAAGGTGCAGTCGAAAGTTTTCGTCTTACTTTCGATTGTAGAGCCGCATTTTCGTCGTAATATCGTGGTCGTTTCCGAGCCATATTTCAGTTCCAGTTTCTGTACCCTTCAGACGAGACGACGGCAAAAATGAACTTTTCTTTATAGTGCATCAGGCAGACTTGCCGGTGAAAGGGGCCGAAGGGCAGCCTGCTCCTCCCGCAGGAAAGGGCTTCTCCTCCAGCCCACGGTGGATCCAAAACTGGGACCTCCCCAGGTAGGCCCGGAGCGGCCCAGTGTCCCCACCGTATCTCTCTACACCGTGCTCCAGCCGAAGGGCGGTGGTCGCGTGCCTGGACGGGGCGCCGCGCCGCCACCGCTGCAGCAGCTGTTGCAGACTCGGCGGCGGCCGAGACGGGCGGTGCGGGCGGGCAGTAGTTATACAGGGGCTGGGTAGCCCTTGCCTACCTCCCAGGCGCTAGGAGGCGCGCGTGACGTGTAGCGGGCCCCCAGCTTTGTTGAATGGTGGGGGATCCCTATCGAGGGGTGGGGTACGGGTAGGGTGGGGGGTGTGACGTCATGCAAAATGCAGCGCCGTGGCCTGGGCTCGAACCTGTGACTGCAGACCTCTACAGTTCTACGTCTTTCACTTCTGCGACCGCGGCTACCGTGCGCTACACACGAAACTTACGCTCGGACTCTGTGTCATTCTCCAGAACACGATGCCTGCCGCGCTCGGTGGGCTGCAAACGTGAGATAATTGTCGAATAATGCAAATTATGATGCCACGCGCCCGACGGACTACGGCAGGTTGCCTACCTGGCCGGCGCACAGGGAAGGTTGCCTACCTCGTTGGGGTAGTTAACTCTACTGTGTTGCTCTCTTTCAGGATTCGGGATGGGTGTAACATAAAAATACGATGAAATATGGATCTTCTTTTTATTGTTTCGAAACATACTAGGTACAATGCCTGTTTCATTCTAGATAATATAATATTGTCATAGAAGTCACGTAAGATTACAGCAGACTAGAAATATTAGATTTAAACAGCGACTACCTTCTCTCGACGCCGCTTTGCGTCCCTCTGTTTCTTTTTTGGAATCTGTGAGAGTCCTTTAATATTTTGCTCGGGATCGTACGGCGCGGCGTAGCAGTGCAGCGGC
>NW_026267306.1:454964-456942 GCF_000697945.3 Frankliniella occidentalis | reverse complement strand
ACCCGTCGCGCGCGCCTCCTAGCGCCTGGGAGGTAGGCAAGGGCTACCCAGCCCCTGTATAACTACTGCGGGCATGGGGGCCCGGGGCGGGGCGGGGCGAGGCGGCGTAGGGGCCCCAGCAATTACTTGCCAACAGGTGGCGTTGTGGATATGTGGATATGTCGGCTGGGCGGGCGGGGAAGCAGCTCGAGGAGCAGCAGCGGCGGCCGCAAGCCCCTTCGACGGGCACGTGTTGTCTGGGGTCAGGAAAGAGACGGGCAGGCCTGATGAACTTTCCACATTATATTATACCCCCCAAGCCCCCCGAGCTTTCCAGTTTCCTCTGCTGGAGCCAAACCGTCAGCCCCCGCCTATGAGCTTCCACAGCGGATCCGCCCCGCCGCCCGCCGGCTCCGATAGGACCACAGACGGGCGCAACTGCGCCCGACTTGCGCCTGACTGGAGACTTCTGCCTTTGTGCCGCTGCCGATACACGGCCGGCGATAAAAAGCCAAGGGAAATCGGGTGATTCGTGAGAACCAAAGAGGCAAAAAGACCCACAAAGCGGAGGAAAGAAGAAGGAGAAGGGGTAACAGACAAGTAGTGAGAAACGGGCGTTTTAGCAAGCAACCGGCGGCGGGTGCGTCATACGAACGTACTCGGCGAAAACTCCAGTGGAGCCACGCGCCGCAGCCGCGGTGGTCCCTCTTGCCTGGCCGACTCCTAGAGCCCCGAACGGCCCCGCAGCGTGGCGGACCCTTTGGCTCATCGTCCTGCCTGCGCCTTTGGCCGCCTTTGGCCGCCTTTGGCCGCCTTTGGCTGCCTTTCGGCCTTTCAGTCCCAGGTCTCCGGGAGTAATGGTTCTGACCTTCGGACACTACGGTCGTCCACCTCTCGTGCCAAGCAGCAGCAGCAGCAACAGACGAAAGGGGCAGGGCAGGCAGCGGGGACGACTACCGCCCGCGCCTCCCGCGCCGCTGCCGCCTCCTCCCACCTGCCCCCTCTCTCTCCCTCTCGCTGTGCCTTCTCTGTCTCGCTCCCTCTCTCTTCGTCTCTGTCGCTTTCGGATCGCAGCAAGCAGCAGCAGCGACGGTCGCATGGCATCGCTTTTAGACTAAAGGAAGTTGGTGGCCGGCCGGAGTTGTCATTCGTCTTGTGAAAGCGTGCCATCGGGCGCGCACAGGTCCGGGAGGTCCTCATCCGCGTCCCCATCACCCCCACCACCTCCAAGATCCATCAGGACTTCGCCTCGGCGAGGCGAAAATAACGTCCGCAGGAATAAAAACGGACGCGGCGCTCCTCGTGGCCCGTGCGGTCAGGTCACCGAGGTGTAAGACTTTACGTCCTGCGAACACGACGCGGCCCTGTGTGCCCACCAGCAGTGCCCGGTCATCCCGGGGCCCGCTCGCCGCGCCGGGCGTTGCGGCCGCTGCGGGGGGCCCACCCGGCCTGGCGCGGCCCACCGGGCCCACCGGGCCCACCGCGGGGAGGAGGCAACATAGCGGATATGTAAAGTCGGAGCGCTGCCGGCCGGCCTGGCCTGGCGGGTCGCCTCGCGGGTCGCGGTGCGTCGCCCCATCTCACGGCTGCCGGCCGCCCTCAAAAAGAGGCCGTCGCCGACCGTACTCGTCGCATACGTATCAACGCGTCACTGTAAAAGTGCGTGGACGCAGTCATGAAATAATATTAAGATGAATAGAAAAATGTTTAAGAAGAAGAATGAGAGAAAGTGTAAATAATCGCGTCGGGGAAAAATTCAACGTCCCATTTTGCTGCAGCGGTGTACCCAGGGCATTACACTGCCGAGACCAAAACTCTGAGACAGCAATCCTCACGGCAGCGGCGTGGCGTGGCGCGGCGCGGCGGCGCTCAGCCAGAGGGAAGCGGAGGTTGCACGAAGAGCGCTGCCCGGACTGCTCCGCGCGCTTGGCGCTTCGCGGCTCTTGCAGCGTAGCGGGTGCGGCGGGGCGGCGCGGGGGGCGGCGGGGGCGGCCCGGCG
>NW_026267306.1:447704-450769 GCF_000697945.3 Frankliniella occidentalis | reverse complement strand
GACGATGTAATCCGTCAAATCTCTCGACGGATTCGGATTCAGAACACAAATTTACCCGCAGGGAACCAGTGGCTGATTTTTAAGAGCAAAAGACAACGCTCAAAGTCATTTTTAGTGAAATTTGGTCATTTCCCCAAAGATACTAAAAATGACCAAAATCTTTCAACGGCCATAACTCTGAAAGTATTTGAGCTACAGCGTGGTGGCTTTGCACGAGAGTTGCCCTATATTAGAATCTACTTTTGGTCAAAATCAGACGTCGATCGGACATCGGGGAGGGTAGTTATTAACGTTTATGTGACTTAGTGTCGTTATTTAAAATAAATCAACTTCAGGGCCGTTGCGGCAGCACTAAAACGTGTCCGATCGGTCTCCGAAAAAAATAGATTTTTTTTTTTCACCGAAAGAAACAAAGTCTGACCCTAAGACCTTTAAATATCTAAAAAGTGATTTTTAAGTGCCAGTCTACGGTAAGGGCCACGGTAGCGCGCAGTGCCCACCACATGTTGTCGGCTTGCACAGTCAGACTTATTTGAAATTGTTTCCGATGATCAGCTTCTTTTCTACATCATCTGCGCAGGGCAGCACGGCTCGACACAAGAAAACAACTCAGCAGATCAAGCTCGATGCGAGTGTGACTGCATAGCATCCACGCTTAACCTCCCCCAAAATTGTGTCTGTCCATATGGCTCTCGGACGGAACCGCGCGCCGCCTCTCACGCGTGTATACCCCCTACCACGAGCGTCTGACCAACGCGACGGAATATCCAGCGCGTTAGACCAGCCGAGTTGAGCCGAGAGCATACCACGCCACGCCACGCTGCGCCGAGCCCCCGCCTCCGGAGAGCATACCGCGCCACGCCACGCCACGCCGCGCCGGCGGAACAATACCCCGCCTCCGGGGGCCATACCGCGCCACGCCACGCCGGGCCGAGCCGCCCGAGCGCCACCGCGCCAGCAGAACAATACCCCGTCAGGTCGCTTACCTCCGTATACCTGACTCGTAGTCTAGGGGTTAGCGGACTCGTCCCGTAAGCCCATGACTGCGGGTTCGATTCCATTCTCCGGCAAAGGCATTTTTGGCTGTGACGTCACAACAAGATTGCCATCTCCCGCACCGCGACCAAGTGCCCTGTGCTCTGAGGCCAGCGCGACCAGGTGCCCTGAGGCAGCCGCGACCAGGTGCCCTGAGGCAGCCGCGACCAAGTGCCCCTGACCGTCCTTTGCTCCCCCCTCCCAAGCCGCGACCAAGTGCCCGCGACCAGGTTCCCCTTATACTACTGTAAAGGTACACGGTGCAGCCGCAGCCCCTGCGCGGCACGTGCAGGCGGGGGGGTTGGGGGGAGGCCGGGGCAGCAGCAGCCGCCTGCAGGGGTACGGAAGACCCCCCCCCCCTCCTTTCCCTTCTCAAACACGGCCATCCCGCTCACACACACTCACACACACTGCGGTGTACAGTGAGGCGGCGAGTCGACAGCCGGTTGGCGTGTGCCGTGGAGGTCCCCTCCCCCCTCGCCTTATCATCAGCGGGGGCCCCCGGGTCCCGGGGCGGCAGTGGGGTCGCTACCCGTAACGCCCCGGGTACGAGTACCGCTGCGTTCGGGGGCGGCCGCGCGCTCGCCCCCACTCCTCCCTCTCCCTTCTCTTTACGAGACCACAACACCCCGCCTCAAGCGGCCCCACGACACCCGCCCACATGCGGTGGTCTGAGGCCATCACCGCGCAGCACTCACTTTGGGGTCCCAACACACTTTTGTAGCTTTACGAGTCACCCGTGGTCTACTTTGGCCGGAGTGTTTGGGGGGGTTGGGGTGCGCCGGTGCATCGGGGTTGTGCAGCCCACGACGCGCGCTAGGCGAGATGAACCTTACCGATGATCTTCAGATCAAGATTGGGCACGAGCACCCCTCACCTGCACGACGAAGCACGCTCTGCAGCGGGTGCGAGGAAGGGGCACTACTGGAGGACGAGGGGGAAAAGAAGGAGGAGGAGAAGGCAGGCGGGCAGGCACTCTGGGGCTTCTCCCAGCTGCAGGGGAGATGAACTATTACAAGCCTCCTACTGCAATTTCCTACACTCACTCACTCACACACGGACACACACCCGGTGTGTCCTCGCGGGGTCCTCCTCAAAAGGTCGTCGTCTGACAGGATGTAGGTGTGGGCGGCAGGAGCAGCAGATGTGCCGGGGGCCCTGCGCCGCCCTACGCGGCCCGGCCCGAGGGCGCGTGCCACACGACCCGGCCCCGACCCGTCGTCCCCGGGGTGCGGGGGAGAGGGGGGCATGTATATGCAAAACCCTTCGGGGAGGATAAATCATTCCGCACGGATCGGAGGGATTCCTTAAGGACCCTAGCAGTACGGTGCCGGGAGCAGCGCTCTGTGAAGTCCATGACTGGAGCCATAAACTGGCTTGCTCTGGTGGCGTTGGTGGTGGCGGCGGCATACGCAGCCTCTAGCATGGCATGAAAGTGGGAGAGGGGGAAGGGAGGTGGAATTTGTCATGGCGGGGCTCATGGCTCGTGCCTCGATCCCCCCCCCTCCCCCCTTTCCACCGTCTACTCACCTACCTCTCGCACGTGCACTGTGCCCCTGCCTGCTGCAGCTACCCTGGTGTCTCACCTCCATCTCACCTCTCTGTCTCTCTCCGGTTGCACTTACGGGGCGGCTTGACGCTCTGTCTCTCTCGTACGCAGCCCCGCACAACACACGGGGACGGTTGTCTTGGGGGGGCGACAGACCTGGGGACCTGGTGGAGGGAGTGAGGGGTGTGGGGAAGGGGTAGGGGAGGGGGAGATAGGGGAGCCGGTTAGGGCCGTGCGCCGGTGTGCGGCCCGGAAGCACCTGGGCCGGGGAGGGGCAGGGCAGGGAGGGCCAGGGCAAGGCTTCCGCCCTCTCTGCGCGCAAACATATTTTCATTTTTATTACAACATTTCTTCATTGTGCGTTATGAGTGCAGGCATATGGTGCAGACTGTTGTTGTTGTTGTTGAGGGTGCACGCAGGAAGAGGGAGACGAAAAGCACTCCAAGGCACGTCAAAATTGACACAATTAAAAAAATATACA